>NW_006408557.1:4865024-4875546 GCF_000296735.1 Chrysochloris asiatica
GAGCACAATTAAGTGTTCAGAATACTCATACATCACTATGTTGTCCATAGCTTTTCATGATCCACTCAATCAAAAGCCAGAAGAGTTGTGGGATGACATCAGGAACATCATACAGGAAGAAAGCAAAAGGTCATTAAGACAGGAAAGAAGGAAAAGATCAAAAGGGATGTCAGAAAAGACTCTGAAACTTGCTTTCCAGTGTAGAGTTTCTAAAGCAAATGGAAGAAATGAGAAAGTACAGGAGCTGAACAGAAATTTTCAGGGGGCAACTCTAGAAGACAAAGTCAAATATTATAATGAAATGTGCAAAGACCTGGAATTAGAAAGCCAAGAGGAAAGAATTTGCTCAGCATTTCTAAAGCTGAGGGAGCTAAAGAAAAAAATTCAAGTCTCATCTTGCATTATTAAAGGATTCTCTGGGCAAATTATTGAATAATGCAGTCAGCATCAAAAGAAGATAGAGGGACTACACAGAGTCGCTGTACCAAAAGGAACGAAGTATAAAACATGGTAAATGTAAAACTGATGATCTGCTCTGTAAACCTTTTCTCAATTTACAATAAAAAGTGTTTTGTTTTGTTCTTGGAGAAAAAAACAAAACGAAAAACAAAACACGTGTGGGGAAAGATAGAGTCCACACTGAATTTTTTTCATCTTGTTTAGATGGGTTTGATAAAAAAAAAAGATGGTGATAAGATTCTTATGATTAAATAGTGAGTAACTGATATCATGACTAATTGCAACTGTCACAATTGTAAAGGTAGAAGTTTTGTAACAAAAATGGGGGAGTAGTTATCTTACATTCCAGAAACAGAGTACTATCAAGGGAGAAGAGCACAAATGGAATGCGAGACCTTATCCAGAGAAGCAGGGACACCAGGGATGAAGGCAGAAATGGGGACATGGAGAGAGGGAGCAGCTGAAGACTCTAGATTCATGGAAAAGAGAGGGACTGAGAGCTGACGGCCAAGAGGCAGACATGCAGAATGTACCCTTTGATGGTGTAAAATATTATATATACATGTTAAAAAAAAGTGGAGGGGGGGGTGATAGAATTCTTTTGATTCAATAGTGAGTAATTGTTTTCATGAGTAATTGCAATTGTCACAATTGTAAAAGTAGAAGTCGTGTAACAAAAAGGGGGCGGGTAGTTAATCTTACATTCCAGGAACAAAGGACCCTAGGACCATCAAGAGAAGAGCATGAGAGGAACATAGGACCCTAACCAGAGAAGCAGCAACATTAGAGATGGAGGCAGATGGAGAGATAGATCAGCTGAAGACTCTAGACTCATGGAAAGAGAAAGGCTGTGTGAGGGTGGCCAGGAGGCTGGCTTACAGAAAGTGCCTGTTGGATTTTAAATGATTATATATTCCTGCATGTTTTTGTGTACATACAAAACAAGAACAACAACAACAAACAGAGGGAATAGAAGCAAATATTGTTAACCGATGATGCATGGAGGGGGCTGTAATCATTGCAACAAAACAAAATGTGATAGGTTGAATGCAAAACCTATGTTCTATGTAAACAATCACTCAATTCACAATAAAAGTTTTTTAAAAAGCTACCTGATCTTTCAAACCTCACCTCAGTTCACTCTCTTTCTCACCCTCTAATCTTTCATGTTCTAGAGACATCTGTCTTTTTTTTTTTTTTTTTTTTTTAGTTCCTCAAATTAAGCAAATTCATTCGTATCTCCAGGCCTTTACAAGAAGTATGAGTATTTCATCTGCTTGGGAACTCTCCATGTCTTCCTCCTCCTCCTTACTATCTTCCTAATCACAACTCCTTTGTCTTCAGGTCTATAAAGTCTCTCCCTCCACCTTTATTATTGTTTCCCATCCCCTTTCTCCTTCCTAAAACAGTGTATTTTCCACATTAATATGTTCCTTCCCACAAGCCTTCTACAACACAAAACTGCCCCTCACTTACGGAGAGATGGAAGCAAATTCCTTTTCTCTTTGTGATATTAGTTGCTATTAGTTTGTTTATGCTTATGGTAGTACCATGTACTTGCATAATGGACCAAAATGTTGCCAGATCTTGCACCATCTTTATAATTGCTGGTTTACAATAATGGTTTTAGTCTATTATTGCATCTAAAGTGTATTTTGAAGGAGCTCTGGTAGCGCAGGGTTACGGGTCGGGCTGCCAACCTCAAGGTCAGCAGTTCGAAACTACACTACCAGAGGTTCCATGGGAGAAAGATGAGGCGTTCTGCTCCCATAAAGATGTATAGCCTCAGAAACCCTGTGCAGGGTTACTATGAATTGGAACCGACTCCATGGTACTTTACAACAACAGTGTATTTTGAGTGCCTTTCTTCTTAGGGGACTCATCTTCCAGCACAATACCAGAAAGTATTCTGTTGTGATCCATAAGGTTTTCATTGGCTAAATTTCAGAAATAAATAATCAGTTCTCTTTTTCTAGTTTATCTTGATCTGGAATCTTTGCTGAAACCTGTCCACCATGGGTAACCCTCCTAGTATTTAAAATATCAGTGGCATAGCTTCCAGTATCACAGTGCCATGCAAACCATCACAGTACAACTAACTGGCAGACAGGTAGTGGTCTCTTGAATTAAGTCTGGCCTATGATTCATTTATAATTAATAGAAGTTGCTAAAAAAAAGAAAAAAAAAAAAACAAAAAACTGTTGCTGCTCACCAGGCCAAGTACATGCTGGATTTGGAAGAATCTGATCCTCATTTAAGAATTCCAACTAGCCTGAGAGCAGTAGGCTGGAGATATCATGAGATATCATGGCGGTCCCAACTGGGATCCATCTCTTAGCCATTCCTATCACCAAACATGTGTTTGAAGCTATTTGGATCCTCTAAACCAGCCCAACCTCCAGTTGAGTATCACTGAGTCACCAGCTCCATCCTCATTGAATTCCTGACTCACAGAGTTAATTAGGCATAATCACCCAGCTACTGTTTTAGACCATGATGCTTTGGGTTAGTTTGTTATATAGCCATAGTAATACAATGCTTCCATTGTTGTTATTGACAAACCACAAACATTTATTTGTCTGACTCCTTGAGAACAGGCACTATGTATGTCTTGCTTACTGTCCTATCCTTAGTAGCTAATCCTAGCCAGAAAAAAAAACAACACACTCAAACCCACAAGAAAAATACACACATAGAAAAATTTGTATATGGTATAAGGAGCTCTGATAGCGTAGTGGTTATGAATCGGGCTGCGAACAGCAAGTCCAGCAGTTCGAAACTACCAGTTGCTCCGCGAGAGAAAGATGAGGCTTTCTGCTCCCATAAAGATTTACAGCCTTGGAAAGCCTGTACAGGGTCGCTATGAGTCGGAATCAACTCCACGGCACATAACAACAACAACATGATGGCCACACAGAAAAACATGCATGTAGAAAAATTCTCATATGAAAAGTAGGGTTAGGGGGTTAAGGTTAGGGCTATCATTTGGGTTAGAGTTTGTTACTTTATAATATTGTTAAAATTAGAATTATCTATGTGCATATTTTTCTGTGTGGGCATTTTTCTGTGTATGTATTTTTCTTGTGCCCATTTATGGGGTTTTGTCTGTTATAAATTATCATGTGGGCTTTTTTTGTTTTTTGTTTTTAAAGTTTTTATTGTGAGTTGACTGACTGTTTACATAGGAGAACATTGGTTTTGCACCCATCCTATCGTATTTCATTTCACTGCAATGATTCAATTACTACAATCCCCTCCATGCATAATCATTCAATAGTATTTGCTTCTATTCCCTCTGTGTTTTTGTTTTTTATGTTTTTTTCTTTTTATGTACACAAAAACACATTGGAATATAAAATCATTTAAACAACCAAAGGGCACATTATACCAGCCTGCCTCCCTGGCCACTAGCGCACAACCTTTTTCTTTCCACGAGTCTAGAGATCTCAAAGGCTCTATCTCTCCATTCCATCATATCTACCTCCATCTCTGGTGTCACTGCTTCTCTGGATGGGGTCTCACATACCACTCATGCTCTTCTCCCTTGATGGTCCTAGAGTCATCAGTTACTGGAATGTTAGATTTACTACTCCCTCTTTTTTGATACAAAACTTGTACCTTTACAGTTGTGTCCATTGCAATTAGTAATGATGACAATTACTCATTATTCAATCATAAGAATCTTATTCCCATTCCTTTCACCAGACCCGTCTAGACAACATGAAAACTATTAAGTGAGAACGCTACCTTCCCCAGCACACTCTGAAACTAAACTCCCTCTTGAAAATTTGTAAACCAGTCACTTCGTGCCTTTATAATCTCCCCCATTTTAGGTAGCCAGTGTCTAAGTTGCCCGTCCCTATCAATCCTGTGTACAGAGAGGATAGGTTTGATCATTGAAGTGAAGACTCCTTCCCTCCTGGTTAATATTTTTTTTGGGGGGGAGGAGGCTGGATAGTGTACTTTATTGATGGTATATGACAAGACTGGGCTCTCTAAGCCCCTCCCCTTCTCCAGAGGATCTGGATGGAAACTGAGGATGGGAGCTTCTCAGTGTGTAGGGGGATTTGAGTTGGGGTAAGGACTCCCAGCAGCTGAGGGCCTCCCTCTAGTGCTGTTGCTGGGGCTGGTGGTCCAGGAAGCTCTTATTCTTTGGAGGCCATTCATTGTCATACTCCTCCTGGTTGGTATTTTGAGCTATTACATTCATAAGTATAGGTCACGTTCATCAAACTGTAGCAATTTACACTTGTGTCCTTTATCAAATTTGTTTATCTTCCTCTAATAGAGCTCTGATCATCTGGTTATCGAAGCTAGATCAAATGGGTACTGTCTACAAGTTTGGGTGTTCTAGTGCGTCTCTCCTCACTTCATATGCTTCACTCTCAACTCTAGCCCTCCGTGGCTAGGTCCTTATCCATGGCCTTAGGAATCCCCAGGTCTCACCATACTTCAGACCAACCAGCCTTTCCTCTTTTCTCTCTTATCTCCAGGTTGACGAGAGTCTATGAAACACGGTCAAACTCAGCCCACATATTCATTGCTGCCTTCCCCCCACTTCCACTCACCAGTAGACCAATATGGTCACCAGCAAGCTTACATGCCTGCTCATGTGTTCCCTTTTAGTTTTACTGTGCTGTAAGGCAATCACAGTTTTACTGCCTTTTTACTATTTGACAACTAGTGTTGACAATGATCTTCTACCACTTTTATAGAGAGGCACTCTTTTCACTTGTGCTGTGAGTCAAACAGGCATTTACAGATTAGATTAGGAATTTAACCACTATGGGGAACATTACTTCCATGGGGGTCTGTGTGAGGTCCCAACAGTCAACTTACAAATGAATTGTATAAAATACCACACCTTTTGTAAGAAGGATGTTTACACTTATTTTCATTAATTAGTGTCACAAGTTGTCACTGTTGTGTTAAGTGCCATCAAATCGGTTCCGACCAATAATGTCACAAGAAGCAAGTTTTATTATCTCTATTTTATGGCTTTGAGGACCATGGCACAGAATGTTAAAATGATTTCCCTGTTCCACAGGGAAATATATCTCATATTTTATATGAACCCAGAACTAAAGATTAGTTGATGAACCTAGAGATATTTGAACCTAGAACTAAAGATTAAATCAGATTCTTCTTTCTTTCTTTCTTTCTTTTTAAAACCCTTTTAGTATTGGGTATCTTTTCTTAAGCTTTTACAATAATGGTTTTACACAATATTTATCCTTTTGTAACTGACTAATTTCACTCAGCATAATATACTCAAAAGGAGTTCTGGTAGCATAGTGGTTACAAGTGGGGCTGCTAACCTCAAGGTCAGCAGTTCGATACTACCAGTGGCTCCGTGGGAGAAAGATGAGGCTTTCTGCTCCCGTAAAGATTTACAGACTAGGAAACCCTGTACAGGGTCACTATTGGTTAGAACTGACTTGATGGCACTTAACAACAACAATATCCTCAAGGTTCATCTATGTTATGCGGTAGCTTGCAGCTTCTTTTTATTCTTCAGTGTAGTATAATATTTCATTGCATGTATATACCTCAGTTTATTAATCCATTCTTCCATCGATGGGTACTTAGGCTGTCTCCAGCAATAACAGCAAAGTTCAAAAAAGCAGAGGACAATAAATGCTGGAGAGGATGTGCAGAGATGTAATGGGAATGCAAAATGGTCCAACCACTCTGAAAAAAGAGTATGGTGCTTCCTCAGAAAGCTGGAAATAGAAATATCTTTATCCAGCAATTCCTCTACTTGGTATATATCTATATACAATCTATAACACATGTAGATATATGCACACCAATGTGTATAGCAGCACTATTGACAACTTCAACATAATTTCCATTTATCATGATGTTATTTGTGGCTTCAGTAGTGAAAATTTTTTATTTCTTTACATTAAGGTACAGCCCAGACTGAAGGCTGTGGTCTTTGATCTTCATCAATAAGGATTTCAAGTCCTCTTTGCTTTCAGCAAGCAAGATTATATCATCTACATATCGCAGGTTGTTAATGAGTCTTCCTCCAATCCTGATGCCAGGTTCTTTTTCATATAATCCAGGTCCTTGAATTATTTGTTCAGTATACAGACTGAATAAGTATGGTGAAAGAAGACAACCTTGTCACACACCTTTCTTAATTTTAAACATTCAATGTTCCCATGTTCTGTTCGAACAACTGCCTCTTGGTCTATGGACAGATTCCTGATGAGCAAAATTAAGTGTTCTGGAACACTCACTCTCCTCAATGTTGTCCATCACTAGTCATGATCCACACAGTCAAAAGACTTTGCATAGTCAATAAAAAGTACAAGTATACCTCTTTTGGGTAATCTCTGCTTTCATCCAAGATCCAGCTAACCTCAGCAATGATAACCCTAGTCCCATGTCCTTGTCTGAATCCAGGTTGAGTCTCTGGTACTTCCCTGTCAATATATATTTGAAATCACTTAAAAATTGTCTATAGCAAAATTTTACTTGCATGTGATATTAATGATATTATCCGACGAATTCCACATTCCGTTGGGTCACCTCTCTTTGGAATGGGCACACATATGGTTCTTTTCCAGTCAGTTGGCCAGGTAGCAGTCTTCGAAATATCTTGGCAGGGATGAGTGAGTGCCTCCATTGCTGCATGTTATTTGAAAGATTTCATTTTGTATTCCATCAGTTCCTGGCACCTTGTGAATTGAAAATGCCTTCATTGTACCTTGGTCTTCTTTCTTCAGTACCTACCATTGGCTCTTGATCATATGCTACTTCTTGAAATGGTTGGACATCGTGCATTTCTTTTTTGTACAGTGACTCTATATATTCTTTCCATTCTCTTTTGATGCCTTTTGTATCATTCCATATTTTGCCAATCAATTCCTCCAATAAATCAAGTTGAGGCTTGTATTTTATCTTCAGTTCTTTCGGCTTGAGAAATAGTGAGCATTTTCTTCCCATTTTGTTTTCTATCTCCAGATCTTGCCACATGCTTTTGTTTTAAATAATATTTGACTTTGTATTCTTGAGCTGCCTTTTTAAATTTTCTGTTCAGCCTACTTCTATTTGCTTTGGCATTTCTACACTGCAGAACCAGTCTTAGAGGTTCTTCTAACATCCTTTCCTTCTTGTGTTCTTAATGATCTTTTGCTTTCTTCCTGTATGATTTTCTTGATGTCATTCCACATATCTTTTGGTTTTCTATTATTCGTGTCTAATATATCAAATCTGTTACTGAGATGATCTCTAAATTCAGGTGGGATATGCTGAAGATTATATTTTGGCTCTTGTGGACTTGATTTAATTTTCTTCAGCTTCAGCCTGAACGTGCATATGTATGAGCAATTGGTGGTCTGTTCCACAGTCTGCCCCTGGCCTTGTTGTGGCAGATGATATGGAGCTTTTCCATCATCTCTTTCCACAGATGCATTCTATCTTCTAAAGTCCAGAATTATGTGTGGAATCATCTTTTATATTCTTTAAAAAAGGTATTTGCAATGAAGAAGTCATTGGTCTTGGAAAATTCTGTCATGTCATCTTCAGCATTGTTTCTATCACCAAGGCCATACTTTCCAACTACTGCTCCTTATTTGTTTCCAGCCTTTGCATTCCAATAACTAGTAATTATCAATACATCTTGATTGCATGTATGATCAATGATACTCATCATGTTTCAATATTCAGTATTATGGTGCAATTGACAGTGTTTCTCTGCTATTCATAAGGTTTTCAAAGCCTAATAATATGAGTAGTTCGCATCTCCTCCTTCCAAGTCTGTTTTAGTCTAGAATCTCAGCTGTAACCTGTCCACCGTGGGTAACCCAGCCAGCATTCAAAAGACAGGTGGCATAGCTTCCAGCATCACAGCAACATGCAAGCCACCAAAGTGTGACAAAGTGACAGAAGAGTGGTGGTACTCAACAGTAGATGGACCTATCCACACAGGACCTATAGTGCTCTCTCTCTTGCTCTCTGTTCCTCTTACTATCTCCTTCTGACTGCACACACACACACACAAACACACAATTTCCAATCCAATGGTGGTGATATTTTGAATATTAATATTGTCACTTCATGTCATGGATGAACAACACCCTATTTACTAATGGGGCCAAAGTTATCAGTCCCTGTATTCCTCATCAAAATTGGAAGAAGTATAGCCAGAATGCTCCTTAGAAAGCAGATTGGTGAGACTTCTGGTGGCTAATTGCCATTGAGTGGGTTCTGACTCATTGGGACCCTGTATAGGGTTTTGGAGGAGCAGCTGAGGGGTTTAAACTATGGACCTTGTGATTGGTAATCCAGTGCTGATGGAACAGCATCACACCAGGAACCACTTGACTGGTACCTTTAATTCATTTACATGCAACGTACTTATCAGTTCATATGAATTTATTGCTGTCATTTTGAGACATGATATCAGGAAGCAAACAGTCCCTGGAGAAGGACATCCTGCTTGGTAAAGTGAAGAGTCAGCAAAAAGAGGAAGACACCCCCCCTCCACACACACACACAAGATGGATTGGTACAATGGTAGCAGCAATGGACTGAAACCTAAGAATCGGGAGGATGGAGCAGTAGCGGACAGTGGACAGTGTTTTGTTCTGTTGTGCATAGATGTGCTTTGAGTCAGATCTGACTTGATGGCACCTAAAATAACAAGACTATATATTATATATATATATATTATATATGGATGCACAGTGGGATGAGCAGTGGGCTGCTAACTTCCATATCATCATGGCCCTGGTCTTACAGAGCCTTAGCCTGGCTGGATGTCTGGGTGCAGGCCTCAGAACCAACCTATTTCCACAACCCTCACACCTGGGCATCTCCTCTCCCTGACCACTTTCTTACTTCAGCCCTGGGCATGCAAATGAGCCGGTATCTCTTCCTGGCTGACTCCTAACCTGTCTACCCTCCTAATCATCACAACTGAGTGATGTCTTCTGCCCCCGCCTCCCTTACTTCTCACCATGGACTGTTTCCACCCTTTCAACTACTGTAGCCTTGACACTTGGGCAGTCTCCTGAACCCTCGGACCTCCTCATTTTCCATGTTCGTGCTAAATCCTGGTCCTTCTCATGTACTCTGTTGCCTCTCCAGTGAATTCTTGTGAGCCCTATTATCTAGGATATCACTTCCATGGCTCCTTTCCCCTCCTCTTAACAAAGTGGGTTGTCCTCCTGACCCTTCCCAACTCCTCAGTAGTCACACCTGGACTGTCCCCTCATCCCTCCCACTTCCTCATTCATGAGACTGAGTGTTTGCTGGTCCACTCTTACCTCCTTCCAGTACCATGGTGTCACCTTTCTAGAGCAGCACCTTTCTCTTTTACCGTAAGTGGACATCTGACCCCACCCATGGCCTAATTGGACAGAACTACGCTACCTCTTAAGCCCTTCCACCCCTCATTTCCCACCTCTCTGGGATCACCTGGTTCTGTACACGTGCTTCCTCATCAGCACTGTGCCTTCTCCACACCCAGCCCACCTTCTCAGTACCCTCACCTAGGCTCTCTCCACATCCTGCTTCCTCCTGAGTTCTTAATTGTCTGGGCCAGGGGAAGGGACCAAGGAGAGAACTGCTTTCTGTGTCTGAGGTTTCCGTATGTGGGGATGAAATTGTGCCGGAAGTAGGTAAGGTGATGGTTGTATAGAATTGTGCAAGTACATATAAAGTCACACATTTTGAAAACATAGAAATTAAAATTTATTCAATTCTAAATTATACCCATTAAGATAATATAATTGCAAAGAAGAAAATGAGTAGGTAAAATAATAAAGAAATACCAGAAAATGACCCCCTCAGCTGAGGGGAAATGGACTTAGTTTTCAGTTGATGTTCCCTGGTTATACATGAACATTGGTGGGCTCTGGTAGGGAGCTACTGAGAGCTGCATATGAGGATCTGCCCAGTGCAGCACATAGGGAGCTGGCCGGGGCTGTAGGTGAATAGCTGCCCTGGGATGTAAACCAGGTGCTGCCCCTGGCTGAACATCAAAAAATACCCTGGGCTATAGATGCACAGCCTTGCCAGGCTGTAGGTCATTAGGTGCCCTGGAGGA
>NW_006408557.1:4884637-4886180 GCF_000296735.1 Chrysochloris asiatica
ACCCTGTATAGGGTTTCTGAGGAGCAAATGATGGGTTTGAACTGCTAACCTTGCAGTTAGCAGTCCAGTGCTTATCCTACAATACCACCAGACAAAAACAAGGTGTGTTCCTATAGAGCTTGTTATACATAGACAAACAGTGACTCAATAAACACTATGCACAAAATAAAAATAATAAAAATTTATGGAGGCTTGTTTTGTGGCTTGAGACATGGTCTACTCTGGAGAATGTTTCATGTGCATTGGAAAAAAATGTGTATTGTGCTGTTGTTGGGTTGAATGCTCTGTATACATCTGTGAGGTCAAGTTGGCTGATTGTGTTGTTTAGTTCCTGTGTGGTTGTTTGATCTATTTTCAAAAGTGGTGTATTAAACTCTCTCACTATTATTGTCTTATTTCTTTCTTCAAATCTATTAGATTAGATTTTGCTTTATATATTTTGGAGCTCTTTCATTGGGAGCATAGATTATGGTTATGTCATCTTGTTCAATTGACCCTTCAATCATGAGATAATGTCCACCTTTATGTATTATGCTGGGTTTTGCCTTAAAGTTTATTTTATCAGAGATTAGTATTTCCACTCCTAGTCACTTTTGATTGCAATTAGTTTGGTATATTTTTTTCCATTGTTTAACTTTTATTCTGTTTTTTGGTTTTGTGTTTAAGGTGTGTTTATTGCAGACAGCATATTGAAGGGTCTTATTTTCTTATTCATTCTACCACTCTCTGTCTCTTAACTGGTGCATTTAACCCGTTGCCATTCAGTGTTATGATTGATAGGTATGAATTAATTGTTGTCATTATGTTTGTTTTTTGTGTGATGTTGCTGGTTTCTTTGTTCTGCATACCTTCCTGTGCTGAGTTCATGTTTTTGTGGGGGTTTTTGGTCAGTTTATTCAAAGTTTTAATGTTTCCATGTTCTTCTTGGATTTTCATTTTCTTGGTATGTTTTGATATATTAATTTTCTTTGAGATTTCCCTATATTCTGTTAACTTTTCCCTCCATTTAGAACAGTCTATTTTATCCTGCAACCTCCTCACCACCTGGATTTCTGTTCCTATGTTTTTACCTTTTTTCACATTGTAATTGTTTTGATCATAAACTGACCTCCCAGATCCTCTGAATTCTTTCTTATAGTTTTGTTCTGTTCTGGACTCTTCTATCTGAGGATTGAGTTCCAGGAGGTGCTGCCACATATGTCAATCTCGGGTTGTTGTCTGTTTTTGTTGGTCCTCATTCCAAAGAACTCCCTTTAGGATGTTATGAAGTACAGGGTTGGCTTTGGCAAAATTCCTTAGCTTCCGTTTATTCAGGAATGTTTTGATTACACCCTTGTATTTGATTGAAAGCTTTGCAGGGTGGACGATTCTTGTTTAGCAGTTTTTTTTTTCTTTCAGGGTTTTATATATGTCTCCCCATTGCCTTTTTGCCTGCATGGTTTCTGCTGAGAGATCCAAGCTTAATTGTATTTGCTTGTCTTTGTAAGTGACACTTCTCTTTTCCCTAGCTGCTTTCCGGAGTCTGTCCTTAACTTTCATTTTG
>NW_006408557.1:4886290-4898247 GCF_000296735.1 Chrysochloris asiatica
ATTCCTCTTCATGTTGTCCAACATGTATCTTAGACTCTCTTCAGATTTTAAAAAAACTTTTTTCTGCTTAGCAGTATTGAGAGATTTGTCTTTCAGATTGCTAGTACTGGCTTCCATCTCGTTAATTCTACTTCTTTGCTCGTTCAGTGTATAGTCCATTTCTGATATTTTATTAGTAATCATTTGGACCACTGTCTGTAGGTTTTGAATTGTTTCCAATGCTGTATCTATCTTAGTTTATTGTTCCTGCAGCACTTTCCTGACTTCTTCCTTATTGTTCTCAAAGTCTTTTTGAAGACTTTGGATTCACCTCAGTATCATTCTCCTGAATCCTTTCTCAGGCAGTTCCAAGGCCTGCCATCCTTCCAGTGGGAAGTCTAGATCTACCTCCAGATCAGTTGTGTTAGTTGCTCTATCCTGTTTCTGGACATGTGCCAAAATGGTCAATAGTTTCTCGGGCATCTTCAATAAATAGGTTTTCAACAATTAAATGGGTATTTTTTGAAGTTCTATTGAGATTTCTGATTGCCTTCAGGAAATATATGATCAGGAGACGGGCTTCCATTTTCACTTTTCTTGTTATTCAACTCAGAGTAACTATAGCAGGTGTTAGCTGTCTATCTGGTATGTAGCAGCTGATGCTAGCTCTTGTCTTGATGTTGGGATATTACAGGTGTGATTGCAGCTTGACTATATGACCACAATTGCTGTCTGTTCTTGGGTTATGTACAGAGAGAAAGAGCCCCCTGAAGGTAAAAGGGGTACCAAAAACAAAACAACAACAGCAAACAAACAAACAAAACCCCACAGATTTTGTGCTACAGTCTATAATCCCATAAAAGAAAAGAAGGGAAAAAAATGCCTGTAGCAATAAATGAGGATGACTTTAACACCCTTTTTTCAGCAGGCTTGGGCCATTCTGGGAGACCATTCCGTTTTAAGTATTTCCCAGTGACACTTCCCACTTTTTCAATTCTGAACCCATAAATCTTTGTTGGGCAGATCTGTGTGCATGCATAGTAGAATACTCTGGGGATGACTGGGAGTCCACTCACTCAGGTATCCCCTCTTGTCACCAGAGTGGAGATGCGCAGATAGTGAGGGACCACAGAACAGAGAAAGAATAAATAAATCAATAAATGAAAAGCATGTCCTCACCTTTATCTCCAAAGATTCTCAGATTTTTGCAGTAGGAGCACTTCTCTGACCCTTCACCAGCTCCATCACACCCAAAATGGCATCTCTGGGAGCCGGCTGGCAGCCGCAGATCAGTAAGCATCATTTCTTACTTTTGCTACAAATTTCACTGGCCTTCAAACTTTCTAAATATTCCTTCATATGTAGTTCAGTCTGGGACCATCCCCTGAACATGCATCACTTGCTGTGTTATTGCTGTAGAGCTTTGTACTGCATATCCCCGAATCCTCTATTAATCCCCGCCTCCAAATACCATTTGATATCTTGACTACTACCTTCCATGAATGTTGATTATGTAGCCAAGGAAAATGAAATCTTTAACAACATCAATCTTTTCTCCATTTATCATGATGTTAGTTATTTGTCCAATTTTGAGGATTTTTCTATTTGATCCTCATCAAGAAAAATTTCAAATTCTCTTCATTTTCAGCAAACAAGGTTGTATCATCTGCATATTGCAGGTTGGTAATAAATCTTTCTCCAAACCTCATGCCACATTCTTCTTCATGCAATTCAGCTTCTTGGATTACTTGCCCAGCGTACAGACTGAATAAGATAATGCTCTTCTCTTTTAGTTTTTTAACTCCATGTCTCTCACATTTCATTACATTTGATTTTATCTTCTTGAGCTGCCCTTTGAAATGTTCTGTTCAGTTCTTCTACTTCCTATTTCTTCCATTTGCTTTAGCGTCTCTACACTGGAAATATAACCAGCAGGGGAATGGAATTAAATGAAAATCAGATATAATTACTTCTGACATAATACCACCTAGTAATTTATACACACACACACATACATGGAATTGGACATAGGTAAAATTCTGGTTACCGCAGAGGGCCAGAACCTTCTAGATCAACCCTCTCTGATGACACCAAGAGACACTCTCTCCTTAGGCAGAGATGCCCTGAGCATTCATTCACTCCCTGGTGTCTGACCTTAGAGGGACCAACTTTACTCTCCTCTAAAAGACCCCCACCAAAGGGAGGGTTGTATCCACTCAGCCAAAACTTCAAGCAGCTGTGCAGTCAGGGTCCCTGCTGCTCCACCCCTTTCCAACCCTCTGGGGCCAGGCCTGAAGTTTAGGACAAGCCTGCATTTACTTAATGGTAGATGGGCATATCCACTCAGGACCCACTGTGTTCCCTTCTCTATCCCTTCTTTTGACTAAACACATACACATACTTTCTAATCCCAAACAATGCCATCACTTTAAATGTCTCCTTTTCCTGCCTCCCATATGCTCACTGCTCTAATGGGCTTCTTGGCTTTGCCTCTACAGACGATCCATGAGCTAACCCTTCTCACCATCTCCAGTCTTGTCCTGGGCACCATCTCCTGTTTGTCCCACACAGCACAGCACTCTCTGGACTGCTCTCTGTTAATAATTTTCTAATGAGAATTCTTACTGCTCTCTAGACTGTTACATCTTTGTTGTTGTTGTGTGCCCTTGAGTTGGTTCCAACTGAGAGCGATCATACATAGGGAGCTTTTGGGTTTGCACCACTGACAGTGTGGTTAGCAGTCAGTTATAAGGAATACAACCAACTGCACCACTCTGCTGGTTAGATCCAAGTGAATTCTGCTTCAGAACTACATAACTTTCAGAGTCCTCCAGGCCAGCCAAAGAGTAGCCAGAATATTCATAACCAACTGTCCTGCCCCTAGATGTCCTCTGGGCAAAAAGATCCTGACCCTAGCTTCCCTTAGGACCTGAATGAAATACTTCTGGATTGGGTGCTCTGAACAGAGACAATACCTAGGCCTATAGTAACTCCCATCTAGGCTGAAAATGACACTGTCTCATCCCTCCCTCTCTTAGGCTAGATTTTCTAGAGTCGCAAAACCCGTGAAGCATATTATGTGTGTGTGTAAGAGTCCTGGTGTGGCGCTGTGGGTTAATGTGCCAGACTGCAAAGCCGTTTGAACTGAAAGGTTGGCAGTTCAAGCTCACCAGCTGCTCCTTAGAAACCCTACACAGGGTTGCTATGGGTTGGGATCGGTTAGACGGCACTTAACAACAACAATGCATACACACACACATATATATTTATATATGTTGTTGTTGTTGTTAAGTGCTGTGGAGTAGGTTCCGACCCATAGCAATCCTGTATAGGGTTTCCAAGGAACAGCTGGTGAGCTTGAACAGCTGTCCTTGCCTTTTAAACTGCTTTGCAGTCTGGCGCATTAACCCACAGCGCCACACCAGGACTCCATGTATATGTATATGTATATGTATATGTATATATACATAATAAAGACTGTTTATGTAGTTTATTAACAAGGAAATGACTTACATTTGTAGAGTCACAGGTCCACAGTGGAAGAGAGTTTTTTCTTGCATTCTTTATATTGGGAACAGGCCACACCCCCAAGAAACCATGCCTTTAATTGACTGTCTGCTCATGCCACTCATTATTAGTTAACTGTCTGTATTAGGTTTCATCACCATGGGAATAAGCAAATCTCAACTGGTGAAACTCTGGAAATCCTGACCCAGTCATGAAAGTTCAAGATGGCTATGTCCTATCAGTCAGTCTCCTTCTCTCGCCATCTGCGCTCTGCTTGTCCTCTTAGCAAGCACTCAATCCACTACTTTTACCTTTCCTTTGAAGTTCAGGTTCAAGGATTTTCATCTGTGTCTGTTTCATTTGGTCACTTGTATCTTTGTTGCAGAGGGTCCTTATAGTGCATCTGTATAATCAGCCATAATCTCTGAATAAAGAAAATTGTAAAGTCATATTTGCACTTAACGGGATAGAATTAAAACATGTACAACCTAAAATGCGCTCGTCCCATTTACATCTTATATGTTACAAGTGAAATAAGCAAAAATATTTACTGTACACATACAAAAGAAAAAACATATTCATTTGAATGTCTAAATGGCACATTCAGCAACTAGCCTCGTCATGCCTTTGTAGCCATTAAAAAAAAAAAAAAAACTTTTGTGAATTGAGTGATAGTTTACGTGGGAGAACATCCATTTTGCATTCATCCTATTTTATTTCATTTCACTGCAATGATTACAATCCCTTCTGTGCATCATCACTCAACAGTATTTGCTTCTCTCCCACTCCCCTTTTTTTGATGTACATAAAAATGCTCAGGAATATATATTCACTTAAACAACCCAAGGGCACATTCTGCAAGCCTGCATCTTGGCCACCAGCACACAGCTTTTCTCTTTCCAGAAGTCTAGAGTCCTCAACTGCTCTATGTCTACATGTCATCATCTCTGCCTTCATCTCTGGTGTCACTGCTTCTCTGGATAGGGTCTCACATTCCGCTCATGCTCTTCTCCCTTGATTATCTTTGGGTCCTCTGTCCCTGGAATATAAAATTAACTACTTCCCACTTTATCTTACAAAAATTTTGCCTTTACAGTTGTGACAATGAAATTAAGCATGATAACAATTACTCACTATTGAATCATAAAGGTCTTATTCCCCATCTCCTTTCACCAGACCCATCTAGACAAGATGAAAACTATTCAGTGGGGATTCTATCTTCCCCTGCACACTCTGAAAGTAAACTCCCTCTGGAAAACTTGCAAGCCAGCCACTTCATGCCTTTATAGCCCCTATTTTAGATATCAACTGTCTAAGTTGCCTGTCCCTATCAGCCCTATGTACAGAGAGGATAGGTTTGATCCCTGATGTGAAGACTGTTTCCCTTTTGGTTGGTATTTTGAGCTACTACATCTGTAAGTATAGGTCCAGTTCATCAAGTTATAGCAAGTTGCACTTGTTTCCTTTATCAAATATCTTTACTTTCCTCTAGTTGAGTTCTGATAATCAACCCATTGAAGCTAGGTCAAATGGGTACTTCTGCAAATTTGGTGTTCTTGGGTGTCTCTCCTCATGGCCTATCAGCTGGATGCTTCACTCTGCATTCTAGTCCTCCATGGCTAGGTCCTTGTCCATGGGCCTAGGAATCCCCAGATCTCTCCACACTTTGGATCAACCAGCCCTTCCTCTTCTCTCTCTCATCTGCAGGTTGACAGGAGTCCATGTAATGTGTTTGAACTCAGTCCATATCTTTACTGCTGCCTTTTCCCCACTTCCAATCGCCAGTAGACCAACTTGGTCACCAGCAAGCTTACGTGCCTGCTCGTGTGTTCCCTTTGAGTTTCACTCTTGGAGGGAGGTTTGTCCTAAAGAGACTTGATTGCTTGCCTTGATGGCTCTCAGGCGATCACCTTGCTTTTTCTTGTAGTAGCCAATCAGACTACTGTTTTTATTTTTTATTTGTACTGCTGATCTTTCTTTCAAGAAGTAGCTTCTGTTTCTCTAGGCTTGATCCTTGAAAGCCACTCCGGGTTGGTCTGCATGATCCTTTCAAATGGAATGTCCCACCTCAGAAGGTTCTGGATGGGCCTCAGGGTTCCACCTAAGGTCCTATACACTAAGAATGGTCTGTAAGAAGTATATTTCACTGAGCAAGTTCCAGAATCCCTTTTAGGGATTCCAATCAGTTACAGGCTGAAAACAGGCTTACAAGCTTTCTGTAATCATGTTTCCCAATATTCCTTTCTATCCCACTCAATTGTCAATTTTACAACAGTAGGCAAGGAACACCAATATTCATAAGACAATCATCAACATTATTTCCCCTCTTTTACCCATTCAGACTGTGCCTTGATCCCTGTATTACAGAGCCATGTGGTTTCAAGGTTGAGCATTCATCACTATTTACCTCTGTCCCATTTAGCTCATGCAAACCTGACTCAGTGTTCCTCTACATACCCTGTTATTCCACCCCCTCCCCCATCTAGTGTATTGCCCTCCCCAACACCCAAACTATGATATGCCTGTCCCCTAACCTGTGTTCTACCATCCCCTCCCTCCCACTCCTGGTAACCAACAAAGATCTTTTTTTTTTTTTTTGTCTTTTAGTATGGGTATCTATTCTTAAGCTTTTACAACAATAGCCTTATGCAATATTTGTCCTTTTGTGACTGACATATTTCACTCAGCATAACGTCCTCAAGGTTCATCCATGTTATGCGGTGGTTTGCAGCTTCCTTGTTTATTCTTCAAGATAACATAATATTCTATTGTGTGTATGTACCAGAGTTTGTTTATCCATTCTTCCAATTATGGGCACTTAGGATGTCAACATCTTTTTGCTATTGTGAATAGTGCTGTGATAAACATTGGTGTGCATATATCTACTTGTGTTATGGCTCATATTTCTTGTGGATACATATCAAGTAGAGGAATTGCTGGATCATAAGGCATTTCTATTTCTAACTTTCTGAGGAAGTACCATACCATTTTCCAGAATTGTTGAACCATTTTACATTCCCACCAGCAATGTAGGAGGGTCTCAGTTTCTCTCATGTGGCCTTTTTGCACGTGCGTTTTTCAAAGACCCATAGCCAGCATAAGACTTGCTATGTTACACATGAAAGATGAATGCGTTTTCAAGTCTTACTTTGGTTTTAAGCTATTTAAAGCTTGACACTGCACAGAGACTTTTGAGGTACCCTATGTTGAATGAAGGAACAAATGAGCTCTCCCAGTGTTAGGTACTTATAATGGAATCTGATGTTTGCAATTTCAGTCAAGAGGAAATAACTTAGAACTAATTTCTTTCTGGCTTCGAAACTGACCAGTTTTATTCAGAATCTTCTACTGAGATGACAAAATGTATTATAAGTTACATTAATGTCTTTCATGAGTTATAATTCAGTAACAATAAATTTCAGAAAGGCGCTTCAAATTAAAGCAGAAAAATTATTAGAATTAAAGAGACTGTCAAATATCAGTGAGAAACACTTTCTTATTTTTTCACTATCAGTTTTAAAAAAGTCATTAGCCCATGCACTGTTTCTTCTGCCAGTGGACATTAGAGAAAGTTACTATCGTTGAATTGACCCAATTCTCCTTAAAATAAAATAGGAAGTACAGACTTGTTTGCATAATTGTATTGGATCCTTAGAAATGATTTTCAGTGTTGTCTTATCTGAACATAATCTGTAATTCAAACTTCAGAATTCTTTCAACTTCTTTTTGATAGGAATCCAAATTGTCTCATGGTATTAAATCTTGCCTGAAAAACTTTATGTATATCCTCAGCTTTTGTTGCAAGATGATTCTGACCCCCGCAAAGTTAAAATATGAATATGGCATCCCTGTTTATTTTTTTTTCAGAATCTTTCCCTGACGGTTATTTGGAATTGCTGCCAATCATAATAATTCTTTTTTTCTGCTAAATCCTAGGATATTTCCTTCTGGTGAAAAAATCAGTTGTCATTTAGAAGATTCCAACTCAGAGCAACTCTAGAAGACAGAGTAGAATTGTCCCACAGGTTTTCTTTACAGAAGCAGACTGCCACATATTTCTCCTATGGCGTGGCTGGTGGGTTTGAAACACTAACTTTTTGGTTAGCAGCTGAGTGCTTACCCACTGTACCACCAGGGATTCTTTTATTTTCTTAGAGTAGATTTATATAGATGTTTAATAAGTATGAGATGAAATTAATAAAAATTTTCTCAGAAACATATGTTTATAAATGTATTTATTGGATTCTCTTATTGGAAGACATGAGTGATCTCAGATATATATGATCTCTTATGCACTGTGAGGATGGTGCAGGACCAGGCAGTGCTTCAGGGCTCCATGGCACCTAACAACAACAATATTTTCAAAAACAGTGGTAAAACGATCAGTGTAAAAAAAACTCTTTCCAATTTTCTAATTCTTTCTAAGAGCTGGTAATATGTTGGTAGGTGCCATTGAGTTGGTTCTGACTCAGAGGTGGTGGTACATAAAGTCAAAATGGGATAGGCTGAAATATGAAGGTGAGTCAAAAATTATCCACACTCCAGTTATATTAAAATGCCCATCCACGTCCATGGCTTATAACAAGATTGAACATGCACACGAAAAGATTCTGTCGAATAAACCAGTGGCAGTGGATTATGTGGCAAATCATTTACAAACCAGCCAAGGCTCTGCCTATGAAATAATCCACGACAGACTTGGGTTTCAAAAAGTTTGTGCCAGGTGGGTACCGAAACAACTCATGGAACAGCATAAACAGAAGTGTTTGGACAACTGTCAACAAAATTTGGACCAACACTCAAAGAAAGGTTAAAGTGTCTTTTAAAAATTGTTACTAGTGATGAGGCATGGATTCATCACTACGAGCCTGACAGTAAATGGCAGAGTATGGAAACATCTTCAATTGCTGACCAAGGAAAAGTTCAAAAGTCAATCATAAGCTAGAAAATTGATGCTTACAGTTTTCTGGGATTCTCAAGGGCCAGTATTAGAATACTATTAGGAAAAAAGTTCAGCAATCAACAATGCTCATTATAGTGAAGAGTTGAAGCCTAAACTTCGGATTAAATGCAGAGGACTGCTATCCAAGGGCATTGTGATCTTGCATGACACATCTCTGCTCACACTTGACACTCTGCAAAAAAACTTCATTTGAAGTGTTAAAGCATCCTCCCTATAGTCCTCATCTTGCTCCACTGGACTTTCACCTGCTTGGTCCCCTGAAAGCAGTCCTTTGAGGATGAAGATTCACCTCTGACAAACAAATGGTAACAGCGGTGCATTCGTGGCTTGCAGCTCAGCGTAAAACATCATCTAATAAGGGAATATGAAAGCTTGTTGACAGATGAACAAAGTGTATTCAAAAGCAAAGAAATTATGTTGAAAAATGGCATATTTGTCTTTTATAAAATTTGATTAAAATAATCTGCAGACATTGGACAATTTTTGACTCACCCTTGTGATATTAACAAATATCCTTTAAAGCTCATTATTACTGTTGCTGCTGCTGCTGTTGGTGGGTGCCCTGTTACCATTGTAATCATTTAGGGAACCCCACTTGACAGAAGTTCCACCTAGGATATGTTCCTGCTATGGATTGAATTGTTTTCCCCGAAAATATGTGTAGGAGCTCTAACGTGTGGATGTAATATTGTTTGGGAGTAGGTTTTCCTTTGTTATGTTGTTGGTTTTGTGTGCGCTCTTGAATTGATTCAGACTCATAGGGACCCAATAGGGTTTCCAAGGCTGTAATTCTATAGGATAGGTACTGAACTTCTAACCACAAGGTCGGCGGCTCCAACTCACCAGCCACTCCTCAGAAGTCCTATACAGACAGGGTGGCTATGAGATGGAAGCAACTCGGTGGTACTTAACAACAAAAGTCTTTACAGAACAGATTGCTAGTCCTGTTCTTTGTTGGAGCCGCTGGTGAGTTTAAACTGCAGAGACCTTTCAGTTAACAGTGCAGAGCTTAACCAGTATGATCTAATACATATAATCTACACATGTATTAGCATTTGAGACCCACTGCAATTGGACATCTGGGATATCCATAAAAAATCAAGTTTAAAATGACACAGCCAGGGCTACTTTTTGCTGTTAATGGGCCATATCAGTAAAGGTGGGTCCTAAACCTAATCATTTCCCAGTTATAAAAAAAGAGCACATTAAACACAGATATGCACACAGGAAAGAAAATGGGATCACCAAGGAAGCAAGAAAGCCCCAGACACCTGACAAAGAAAGAATCCATATAGTTGATACCCTCGTTTGGACTCTCAGTCTCCAGAACTATGAGGGAAAAAAAACTTGATCTTTCTTAAGGTCACCTACTTTCAGTACAAGGAGCTCTGGTAGCTTAGTGGGTACAAATCAGGCTGCGAACTGCAAGGTCAGCAGTTCGAAACTACAAGTTGCTTCACAGGAGAAAGATGAGGCGTTCTGCTCCCGTAAAGATTTACAGCCTCGGAAACCCTGTTCAGGGTCACCATGGGTCGGGACCGACTCGACGGCACATAACAACAACAACTTTCAGTACATGTTACAGTAGCACTAAAGTACTAAGAAAATGTCCAAGGAAAAAGGGCACCTCGCAAAATTACACTGGCTCTTAATGCTTCTGTGTGATACATCTCATGCCTTCACACTTTATTAGCCAAAGCAAGGCACTTAGCCAAACCAATTCTCTAATGGTTCAAAGAACGATAGCCCTCCATCAGCTGGAAGGAAACAAGAGTCAGAATTTGTGTACAGCTCTAATGGCAATCTCAAATTAGAAAGTGACCCAGGACTTCACAAGAAACCAAGCAATTTCTTGCCAAGGGAGAATAAAAAATCCATCCTTATTTTTTATTAGAATTTATTTCCAAATGTACAGTAGACAACTGGTAGCGTAGTGGTTACAAATTGGGCTGCGAACCGCAAGGTCAGCAGTTCGAAACTACCAGCTGCTCCGCGGGAGAAAGATGAGGCGTTCTGCTCCCGTAAAGATTTACAGCCTCGGAAACCCTGTACAGGGTCGCTATGAGTCGGAACTGATTCCATGGCACATAACAACAACAACAGAGACAGTAGCTAAAGGAAAGCTCTAGTAGCAGTACTTTTGGAATAAACAACCCATTTGTGTTTACATAAGAAGACAGAGTCCTAGTGTGGTGCTATAGGATAAGCACTGGACTACATGGTTGTTTGAATCGCAAGGTTGGGGGTTCAAACTCACCAGCCGCTCCTTGGAAACCCTATACAGGGTTGCTATGAGTCAGAACCAACTCCGTGGCACTTAACAAGAATCGCAAGGTTGGGGGTTCAAACTCACCAGCCGCTCCTTGGAAACCCTATACAGGGTTGCTATGAGTCAGAACCAACTCCGTGGCACTTAACAAGAAGAACATAGTACTCTGGGCATGATAGTCTCTCAGCCTGGGCTGTTATTTTTAGAGAGGAAGTGTTTCAGGTCTTGCTATCCAAAATGTGGCGGGGCCCAGCAGCATCAGCATCACCTTGGAACTTTCTAGAAATGGAGATTCTCGGGCCCTACTCCAGCCCTGACAGGTTGCTGTTACATCGGTATAGATTCATTGTAAATCCATGTGTGTGAGAGTAGCACTGTGCTCCACAAGGCTTCAGTGGCTGATTTTCATAGGTATATTGCCAGACCTTTCTTCCACAGTGACTGTGGATGGATTTTAACCTTCAACCTACTAGCAGTAAAAAATAGTAACAATCTGCACTACTCAGAAATTCCATCCTAGTCCTACTGAAACAAAATCCCAGGTGATCTACACGTACATTAGCATTTGAGACCCGCTGCAATTGGACCCACTGGGATATAACCATAAAATCAATAATAAATCAAGTTTGAAATGACACAGCCAGGGCCCTAAAAAAATTTTTTTAAGTTGTTGTGTTTTAAATTTGGAATTTCAAATTGTCATAGGGCTTAACATCCAAAAGAATTTACAGTCCTGAATCATAAGAAAAGTAAAACCTGTTTTACTTAAGAATTTTATCTGCATAATTTTTTCCTAGTTAGGTCAGTCTCATAGGACTGGTGTCTTATTTTCTTAGTCTCAAATAGAAGAGCTGTGTGTGGTGTTACTTTAACATATTTTAACAGAGGACAGATGCTAACCAATCCAGCACAATCTATACATTTCACAAAACTGAACAGTAAAAAGCTTATCCCTTCCCCTCTCCTTTGCAATTATTAGATCCTCAAAGGCAAACTACTGCTTCCAAACTTAATAAAGTACATATATTATCCCAGTCTATTTCAGAGTCTACCTATTTTGGGAAGGAGATTTTACCCTGGTGTATCTGAATGATACTTCATTATTATATTCACATGGAAGTGCAATTGAAATGTGACAGCCATTTCTGTTTTCATTTTCCTTCCTCAAAATTAAGACTGTAGGAGGAACAAACAAGATGGCGGATCAGGTGGAAGTGCAGTGAAGAGCTCCGCCAACAA
>NW_006408557.1:4900662-4925927 GCF_000296735.1 Chrysochloris asiatica
AAGGTAACTGTGTAAAATTATTTCCTCCCTGAATTCTGGGGTTTTTTTTTTTAGGACGTTTCAATCAATATTATCCCAACCATTGAGGAAGAGGAAAAGCTGATTTGATACTCAACAATAATGCCTAGACTTGTTTAGGGCATGTTATAAAAATAATTTCACTCTTCATAAATTTCTTAATGTAATCACCACCTGGGGGAAGAATGAAGACACAAGCCAATAGTTGTACATTTTGTAGCTCTACCTAGCATAAATAAGCTAAAATTTATCCACCATTGTTTTATGAAACATTTTCCTTTAGATATGGCCCCTTCTCTCAAAACTATTGCAGCTAAACATTGAACACATTTAATGAGAAACATAAAACATGTGCAAATTAAGGCAGAAAAATATATGTGTATTCTGATTCACTAGGAGACACCTCAGTTATCATTCTTACAATTTAAATGTCTTGACACAGTTTTATTACCAACTGTTTGTAGTAATTTGTCTGCTACTCCTAAAATAAGCGAGTTTTATTATCAGTAGCTACATGAAGCTTGACTAGAGCGTTATAGCACTGCCTTTGGGTTTAGTTTGATAAAAAACCAATTTCACAGAAAAGCAAATATGGAGTCTAAATGAAACACAAGAGCCTTGATCTGAGCCGAACTGAAAATAAACCCATTTGCTATTCTATTATTTTAAAAACATGTTTGTTCTGATTATTAGTTTCTGAACTTAGTTTAGTTTCCTTCAAGAGGGAAGTCTGGTCATACAGGAATAATGATTACTTTATTATACACCTAAGCAAAGATTAAATACTACACTACTACTAATAAAGGCATGTAACTAGGCCATGCAAGGCTCTTTCTACTTCATTCCTTTCCTTAGCCTTGTTTTTAATGACTGGTTTCTTAAAACCATTCAGGAAACTCCAGGTTTCAGAAGGACCATTAACAGACTATTGGAAAGTCCAGAGTGACTATTCAAGGATGGAAACATAAACAGACTCTTTTTTTTTTGAAGAACCTGGAAAGAGGCATGTAGACCATTGCCAATAAGCCATCAGATGCTTTCCTCGTGACTCTCTAATGTAAAACAAACAAACAAAAAAAGAACCCCCACTGCCATCTAGTTGATTCTGACTTATAATGACACTACATGATAGACAATGACTCAGTAAGGTTTCCAAGATGATAAAACTTTACTGGGACAGACTGCCTCATCTTTCTCCCAAGGAGTGACTGGTAAACCATCAACCTTGCAGTTAGCAGGCCAGTGCTTAACCTACTATGCCACCAGACCTCCTAATCTAATGTAAACCCCCCCCCCCCCAAGCCCACTGTTGTCAATTCCAACTCATAGTGACCCTGTACAGGCTTTCTGAGACTATAGATCTTTACAGAAGTAGATAGCCTCATCTTTCTCCTTTGAAGGAATAAGTGGATTTGATCTGTCAACTTTGAGATTAGCAATCAAGTGCTTATCCTACAGTGCTACAAGGGCTTCTAACCGAACATAAAACAGTCTAATTGATTTGTTAATGGAACATTATGTGTACTCTGTCTTTAGGTGTCTGCATTTCCTATTAAGCTTTCTTCCCAGGAAGAGGGTCTTAGAGCAATTAAGAATTCTTGGCCAGGTCCATTTGTATAACACATTTAAATTATAGCTTATTTTCAGAAAAACAATTTAACCATCCTCATTATCAAACAATTCATGAATTGCTTGGATGCCCATACTAATGCATAGGGAACTTGACCTTTGTTATTATTCTTTTTTACATTTATTTTATATTCTAGGTTGCTAACAATACAACTCACTTCAACTGAGATAGGGCTATTTGCATTTCTTGTAATTTGTATACCCACATAATCTGAAGGAGTGTGGTGACTCCATAGGAAAAGCATTGGACTGTGAACCACAAGGTTCCTGGTTTGAGTCTGCCAGCTGTTCCTCAGAACCCTATACAGGGTCGCTATGAGTTAGAATCAACTCCATGCCATATTTCATTAGTTGATACTTAACACATATTTGATGAATGGATGATTAAACTAACGAATGCATTTTAAAATTCCTCTTCAGTTCATCATAAACACCAACCACTTGGATTACTCTAGAAAAGTCTAGTTATTTTAGTGGGGGGGGGGCAGATAGTGGTGGGAAGGGTATTAGTGAATACCTTTTTGAGTGATGATTTTATCAGTTTGGGTTACAATTCACATGATTCACCATAACTCATGAGAGGACCAGAAAAAGACATCAATTCACTCAAACTGGGCTGCTTCAGAGAGTAAAACTCATCAGCAGAGTGTTAGAGAGGAGTATCCTCAGAGTACCAAGAATCAACAGCACCTTGGGAAGTTCTAGGTGCTATAAAGGTGATGTTAAATCTAGGCCACCAAACCCAGAAAAGGGAAGAGAGAGGCCCTGGCACCTGCCACATAATTGGCATAAGAGACTGGGCCCGTAAAATGATATAGAATTTGGGGAGATGGAAGGCATCAGAGCTTAGTGTAAAACTGCTCAAGATTGTAGTGAGAAAAGGCTCCAGTCTGGGATTCCTCCACACTGCACTGCCAACAAAGGCATCTGTTCTATGGAGTCCTGGTGTGGGGCTGTAGGATAAGCACTGGACTACAAGGTCAGTTTGAACAGCAAGGTTGGCAGTTCAAACTCACCAGTTGCTCCTCAGAAACCCTATACAGGGTTGCTATGAGTTGGAACCGACTCAATGGCAGTTAACAACAACAACAACATGGTCCCAAGATCCCTGTTTAATACTGCCATCTAGTCTATTCTGATTCATAATGACCTCTCATTTTGCTTGGATCCACTATCAACATTCATGGAAGCAGCAGTCAAGAGATGAAAAGACATTATTGTCTTGACCAAATCTGATGCACAAAACCTCTTTGAAAGTGTTCAAGAACAAGGATGTCAATTTGAGGACTAAGGTGTACCTGACCCAAGCCATGGTATTTTGCATAGCTTCATATGCATGTGAAAGTTGGGCAGTGAATAAGGGAGATTGTATAAGGAATTGAGTTACGGTGTTCGAGAAGAATATTAAAAGTACTATGGACTGCCAGAAGAACAAACAAATCTGTCTTGGAAGAAGTGCAGCCAAAATGCAGTTTGGAAGCCAGGATGGTGAGATTTGTCTTGTCTCTAGTACTTCGGATTTATTATCAGGAGGGAGGGGCCCCGGAGAAGGGCATCGTGCTTGGTAAAGTGGAAGGTCTGAGAAAAAGAGGAAGTTCCCACAGGTTCAGGCACAACAATTGTGAGGATGGCGCACAACTTGGTAATGTTTTGTTCTGTTGTACTTAGGGTAGCTATGAATTGAAACCGAATCCAAACCTAACAACCGCAACTATGGGACTGGGTAGAACCACTCCTTAGGCTTTCTGAGCCTGTAAATCTTCAGGAGCAAGCACTCTCATCCTTTTTCCATACAGCCGCCAGTGGGTTTGAACCCAACCTTGTTGCTGTTAGCAGTCCAACGTTTAAACCACTGCACAACTTGTTAAGTGCTGTTGAATCAGTTCCGACTGATACCCTGTATCGGGTTTCCGAAGAGCGGCTGGTGAGTTTGAACCGACAACCTTGAAGTCCAGTGCATATCCTAACGCACCACACCAGGGCACCTTTAACGTAAACGGTCTATACAAACGCCTACCTTTGCCTCTCCCCTCTCCAACCGCTTCTGCGCGCCCGATTTATGTGCGCAGGCGCAGTGATTCCCAGGTGTCGCCGCCAGACTGCAAGGAATCGATCGGCTCGGTGCTCTACTTCCTCGTCTTGCCGGAGCTCTATCGAGGCGCGTGGAAGCATTGCTTCCGGTGTCTGACTCTACTTCCGGATTTCGATTCAAACGGGAGGGAGCTACAGGTAGGTTGTAGCGATTGTTTCGGGTTCTCAGCGCTGCTACTTGCCCCTTTGCCTGATTCTTCCCTTTCGGAGACCGGTGAGTAAGAGGCGCGATGGTGGGGCTTTACGCATCCTTCCGGGGGTTCGCCCAGGGGTCTGCGATGGACAGAGGCTGGGCGAGGCCTCGGATCTTAAGAGCATTGCCTATAGCGGGACGACAGGGCTGGGGATCCAGCGTCTTTGGGCTTCGGGCCACAGTCTTGGACGTGGGTGCCTCTGTCGGTAGTGCTGTCTGAAAGAATCCCAGACTCGCGCGTACCAAGTAATTGACTAGTCCTTACCCCTTCGTTTAAGGAGCCTTGTGGTGCAGTGGTTAAGGGCTTGATGGCGCCCAACGAAACGTCGATTGTTGGAACCCACCAGCGGCTCTGTGCGAGAAAGATCTGTCGATCTGTCTCGGAAGTGACCATTTAAAGATTATAGGCTGGGAAACTATGGGAGAGTTTACTTTGTCCTGTATGTTCGCTGTGAGTCTAAATCAGTTCTACGGAGGCAGGCAAAAGCAACGGTGGTGGTTGTGTGCTGTGGAGTCGGTTCCGACCCATAGTGACCCGGTACAGGGTTTCCGAAGTTGTAAATCTTTACGGGAGCAGAAAGCCTCATCTTTCTGTCGCAGAACAGCTGGTAGTTTCAAACTGCTGACCTTGAGGTTATCACTCCTACTAATAACCACTAAACTTCCAGAGCTACTAATAGCAACAGTACTCTCTTGTAGGTGCTAGGTAATACAGTTAGCTTTAAGCTTTCAGGAGTCTTGGTGGTGTAGCGATTAAAGCGTTCTGCTTCTAAACAAGAGATCAGTGGTTGGAATCTAACAGCGTCCTTGCGGGAGAAAAATGTGGCAATCTGCTTCTGTAAAGATTGTTGTTAAGTGCCGTCGAGTGGATTCCGACTCATAGCGACCCTGTATAGGGTTTCCAAAGAGCAGCTGGTGAACTTGAACCAACGGCCTTGCAGTTCAAACAACTTTGCAGTCTGACGCATTAGCCCACAGCGCCACAAAAAGATTATAGACTTGTAAACATGAAGGGACAGTTATCTTCTGTCCTGTAGGGTTACTGTGAGTCTGAATTGACTCAACTGTGTGTTTTAGGAGCTTTTAGGTGTCTTCTAGTGGTTCCCGTTTAGACTGGAGAGGCTAGTCCAGGCCTCCATCATACTTCAGGTGAGAGGTTGTGAAAGCCTCCCATTTGGTCTACCTTTCAGGCCTCCGGTTAGACCTTTACCTTGTCATTTCCTTCTTTGTGAACCTTCCTCCCTACACATCCCTCAGCTAAAGCAAGTCTCTGAGTAGGGTTGTCAGCATAACTGTTAGCTGCTTAACTGCTGTCCCTGTCAGTAACCCCTTCCTTTGTCACTCAGTGCTCTTATGGTGTTCACATACAGTGGTTACCCCCCATAGATGTTTGTAAAATGAAGTATGCCTGAAGAATACCCAAGGAGACAAAGCAAACCCAGAATTGACCACTAAAGGGCATATAGTGAAGCTGTGTGGTACCTAGAATGAAAAACACAAGAGAATTCCCAGGCTCTTTGCCTTTGCCATGTGACCTTAAGCAAAGACCTTGCCCTATAATAAACCAGTTGCACATCAGTCCATTCTGACTCATGGGGACCTCATGTGTCAGAGTAGAACTCCACTGGATTTTCAGTAATGTTTTTAGAGGTAGGTCTCCAGGACTTTATCCTAAGGTAACTTGGTTAGTTGTCAGCATGTTAACTATTTGAACCATCCAGGAACTCTTAGCTTTTGATGGCTTTGAGGATTTACTGCTATTAGACGTTATCCAGTTTAGTCTTATGAGTTTTCTTAGGAGGGTACTATTGTTGTTGCTGTGAGGTTGGCTTCAATTCCCACCTACCATCATCCCCATTTTACAGATGTGGAACTTGAGGCTTGAGAAATTAAGGAACTTACCTCCCCCTCAGTCAGCATCAGTAAAGAGCATAGTCAGGATTTGTATTGAGGTCTGACTAGTTATGGACTCAAGCATGGTAACAGTAGTGAGGTTGGCCCAGGATCGGCCAGTGTTTTTCGTTCTGCTGTCACTATGAGTTGGTACCTACTCGATGGCACCTAGCAACAAGAAGTCCTAGAATTTGAGCTCTCAGTCATCATGTAATATTGCGTTGTCTGAGTGCTATTCTTGCACTTTGGTTAATAGTACATGTGGTTGTTGTTGTTGTTGTTGTTGTTAAGTGCCTTCGAGTCGGTTCCGACCCATAGCGACCCTGTACAGGGTTTCCGAGGGTGTAAATCTTTACGGGAGTAGAAAGCCTCATCTTTCTCCTGCGGAGCGGCTGGTAGTTTCGAACCACTGACCTTAAGGTTCGCAGCCCGATTCGTAACCACTACGCTACCAGAGCTCCTTAGTACATGTGGTAGTACATTCTTATACATCAATTAATCAGAACATGTAATGCTATATATCAAGTAACAGATATGAAAGTACAGGCTTCATTAATGTTCCATTTTAATGATATTTATTGCATGAACATTTGCTGGTATCCTTTTCATTATTCTTCATATCTACCCAATTTTTCAATAATTTTATTACTAAAAAGTTATTTCACTAGGTTAATGAAAAAATAATGTCACTATCATACTGAAAAATCAAACCTGCCATATAGTAGGTTCCAACTCATAGCGGCTCTGTAGGAGAGTAGGACTACTCTTTGGGGTTTCTGAGTCTGTAAATCGTTATGGGAGCAGAGACCCTCATCTGTCTCCTGCAGACTAACTGTTGGGTTTGAAATAGCAACCTTGTGGTGTCGAGTCAGTACTGATTCATAATGGCCTTGTGTGCACAACAGAACATTGCTTGGTCCTGCGCCAACCTCACAATCATTGTTACCCTTAAGCCCAGTGATGCTGCCACTGTGCCAGTCCATCTTTTTTGAGGCTTTCCTCTTTTTTGTTGACCCTCCACTTTACTAAGCATAATGTCCTTCTGTAGGAACTGGCCCCTCCTGACAACATGTCTGAAGTACCAGAAACAAGTGTAGTACCAGAGACAGTGTTCAGGGATTATATAGCCGTAGTATGAAAGACAAAGTCTGGCCATCTTGGCTTCTAAGGAACATTCTGGTTGTACTTCTCCTAGCACAGATTTGGGTTTTATTTTTATTTTTTTGTGGTGTATGGTACTTTTAATACTCTCTTCCACCACCATAACTCAAATGCATCAATTTTTCTAGTGTTCTTTTCATCGTCCAACTTTCACATGTATATGAGGTTATCAAAAATATCATGGCTTGGGTCATGTCCTCAAACTGACATCTTTTCTCTTCAACACTTTAAAGGGGTCTTATGCAGCAATTTGCCTCATGCAGTACGTCTGAATTCTTGACTGCTCCTTCCATGAGTGCTGCTGGTTGAAACGAGCAAAACAAAGTCTTTGACAACTTTAGTCTTTTGTCCATTTATCTTGATGTTATTTATTGGTCCAGTGGTGAGGATTTTTGTTTTCTTTACTTTGAGGTGCAACCCATACTGAAGGCTGTGGTCTTTGACCTTCAACAGTAAGTATTTGAGTCCTCTTCGCTTTCAGCAAGCAAGGTTGTATCATATGCATATCATAGGTTGTTAATCAGTCTTTCTCTAATACTGATGGCATGTTCTTCATATAATTCAGCTTCTCAAGTCATATTCAGCATACATGAATAAGTGTGGTGAAAAAATACAACCCTGGTGCATAACTTTCCTAATTTTAAACCATTCAGTGTTCCCTTGTTCTGTTCAAACAACTGTCTCCTGGTCTACGTACAGGTTCCTCATGAGCGCAAATAAGTGTTTACTCATTTTCCTCAATGTCGTCCATAGCTTGTCATCCACACAATCGAAAACTTTTGCATAGTCAGTAAAACTGCACAAGTTAACGTCTTTCTGGTATTCCCTGCTTTCAGCCATGATTCATCTGACGTCAACAGTGATATCCCTCTCTTCACGTCCTCTTCTGAATCTGGCCTGAGTGTTTGGCAGCTCCCTGTCAGTGTGCCCTGTAGTTGCTCTTGAATTCTCTTTAGCAAAATTTAACTTCTCTGTGATATTAATGATATTGCCCTATGATTTCCACACTCCTTTGGGTCATCTCTCTTTGGAATGGGCATAAATAAGTATCTCTTTTGGGCAATTGACCAGGTAGCTGTCTTCCAAATTTCTTGACATAGATGAGTGAGTGCCTTCAGTGCTGCATTGGTTTGTTGAAAGATTTCAATTTGTATTCCCTCAATTCCCAAAGGCTTGTTCTTTGCTTATGCCTCCAGTCCACTGTGGACTTCTTCCTTCAGTTTGAAAGGCTTTGATCATGTGCTATCTCTTAACCCATTGTACCACACAGCTCCGTTTACTATCATAAGTGTATTTAATAAAATAATACTTTAAGTTCTGGCTTAGTACAGGTGTTTAGTCAGATTGTAAAGCCTGAGATTTTTTTTGTTTAAAAAGAACAAACCCTGGGGATGCCTGAGCCCATGGACATAGCCATGGAGGGCTAGAGCTAACAGTGAAGCATCCAGCTGATAAGAAGTGAGGGGAGACGCGCAAGAACACCCAAACTTGAAGATAGTACCCAATTGACCTAGCCTTGATGGCTTGATAATCAGATCTTGATTAGAAGAAGATAAAAAAACAAAATTTGATAAAGGAAACAAGTGTAAATTGCTACAATTTGATGAGCTTAACCTATACTTATTGATGTAGTAGCTCAGAATACTAACCAAGAGGGAAGGAGTCTTCACATCAAGTATCAGTGCTATCCCCTTTGTATACAGAGTAGATAAGGACGGGCAACTTAGACATTGGCTACCTAAAATGAGGGGATGATAAAGGCACAAAGTGACTGGCTTACAAGTTTTCAAGAGGGAGTGTATTTTAAGAGTATGCAGGGAAAGGTAGAGTCTCCATTGAATAGTTTTCATTTTGTAGAGATGGGGATAAGATTCTTATGATTCAGTAGTGAGTAATTGTTATCATGACTAATTGTGACTGTTACAACAGTAAAGTAGAAGTCCTATAACAAACACAGGGGAGTAGTTAATCTTACAGTCGAGAAATAGAGGGCCCTGGGACCATCGAAAGGAGCTCTGGTAGCGTAGTGGTTACAAATCGGGCTGCAAACCTTAAGGTCAGCAGTTCAAAACTACCAGCTGTTCCGTGGAAGAAAGATGAGGCTGCTCCAGTAAAGATATACAGCCTTGGAAACCCTGTACAGGGTCACTACGAGTTGGAACCAACTCCATGGCACAAAACAAAACAACAAGGACCATTGAGGGAGAAACGCAAGTGGAGTGCGGGACCCTATACAGAGAAGCAGCGACACCAGAGATGGAGGCAGAGATGAGGACATGGAGAGAGGGAGCCGCTGAGGACTCTGGACTCTTAGAAAGAGACGGACTGGGGGCTGGCGGACAGGAGGCAGACTTGCAGAATGTGCCCTTTGGTTGTTTAAATGATTATATATTCTTGAGTGTTTCTGAAACCATTTCCCCTCTTTCCCCTCCCCACAAAAAAACCAAAACAAAACCAGAGGGAAAGGAAGCAAATACTGTTGAATGGTGATACATGGAGGAGATTGTAATCATTGCAATGAAACGATGGTGTAAAGCTGATGAGCTTCCATGTAAATTATCAGTCAGTTCACAATAAAAACTTTAAAAAAAAAAAAGAGGTAGCAACTCTTGGAAGGTATTAGACTACTGCCATATAGTCTTGATTGAAAACGAATTCAAAATTCATGTTTTTTGTGCTGTATCCCATGCCACACTGTGCTATTACTTAACCCTCCATGTTGATAATAGATTATGCACTTTCTTTTTAGGCTGTTTGAACGACTTGACTGAAAACATGGATATCAGACCTAATCATACAATTTATATCAACAATATGAATGACAAAATTAAAAAAGAAGGTACGTGCTTTAAAAAATATTAGTTCACAACTAAAATGTTTAGTAAGTAGCCAGTACTACCTTGAAAAATTATATTGCTTCACAACTTTTCCTTTAGTCATTTTAGTGCCTAAAATAATTATTTGCCTTTTTGTGTAAGAATTTTATGGCTTTTTAAATAAAATGAAAATGGATTGTTGTTTTTAAGTACCTTGAGTTGGTCCTGACTCTTATTGAGCCTGTATAGCGTGGCTAGTGAGTTTGACTTGCCAGCCTTGTGGTTCACACTGACCTTGAGGACCAGTTTTTAAGCTCACTGACAATATGCTGATTCTGTTTTTCACTTATACAGCTATAATGGTTTTAATTAACTTAAAATTATCTTGTTGTTAAGTGCCATCCAGCTGGTTCTGACTCTTAGAGACCCTATGTATGGTTTCTGTGGAATGGGTGGTGGGTTTGAACCACCGACCTTGTGGTTTAAACAGACTTTACAGTCCAGTACATTATCCTGCAGTACCACACTAGGACAACAGAAAGTTTTTGTTGAAATATGTAACTGTATGTGTAGTGAGGGCACACTCAGATCCAATCATTTTGTGACATTTATTTAGTGTTTTATTCACAGATAACTTGCTTCTTCTCTCATTTTACACAGAATTGAAGAGATCCTTATACGCTCTGTTTTCTCAGTTTGGCCATGTGGTAGATATTGTGGCTTTAAAGACTATGAAGATGAGGGGACAGGCCTTTGTTATATTTAAGGAATTAGGCTCATCTACAAATGCCTTGAGACAGTTACAAGGATTTCCGTTCTATGGTAAACCAATGGTAAGTCGATCTTTTTTTATTATTTCAGCTTTAGTCACTGTATAGTGTGGCAGGTTTATAAAGTGCACTTGAAACTTTGGCTGTTGCTTCAACTACTGACTTATGTATGTTGATAGCATAAGGAGCCCCTGGCGGTGTAGTGTGTTATACGTTGGGATAAACAGCAAGCTTTCTGCTCCTGTAAAAATTTACAGCCTTCAAAACCTGTATATAGGGACCCTATGAGTGAGAAGCCACTTAATGGCAGAGGGTTAGGTTGGGCTATTGCAACCATACTTCCTAAAAGGTTTAATGTTTTTAATAATGAGCTTATTGTTGTTAAGTGCTGTCGAGTCAATTCTGACCCATAGCGACCCTGTGAAGAGAATGACTGGTAAGCTTGAACTGCCAACCTTGTGGTTCAAACCAACTTTATAATCCAGCGCATTAACCCACAGTGCCACAAGAGACATAAATAAATATGGGTGTTTAGATTTCCTTGTGAACCCAGACATGTCTGTCTCCTTCATTTAAGATTGATGTGACGACCTAGTGAGTGCTACCCTGTAGGCCTGGAACATATAGAAATGAGCAATACAGAAGTGCTGCTAATGTGGAGCTTGCATCCTAATGGGGGAGACGGCCGAAGGAGCAAGCAAGCAAACAAGATGTCGTAGCTGGCATTTCTGAGTGCTGTGTGGTAGGAGATGTCTAGGCATTTTACTTACATCAGACATCACATCTATTCTACTATTGTGTTCCTCCGTTTTTACCCTTGAGGATAGTGGAGCACAAGGGTACTTTGTCAATAGCAGTGATGGGATTCTAACCCGGACAATGTGGCTTCAGAGCTGAGTTCTTGACCACTGCTCTATACTGCCTGTACCTGACAGGTGTGCTGAGCCTGGTGAGGAATGTAAGTACTACGAAGGGAGCATACTATGTGATGTAAAGAAGAATGACTGGCTGTGTAGGGAGGTTTGCTACTTAGAACCATTGGTCAGGGAAGGACTTTGAGGAGACTTTTTAAGCTGAAACCTGAATATGAAGTGGAAACACCTGCAGAGGGAAAAGCAACCGCAAATTTCCCCAAAAGGGAAAGAGCTTAGTATTTTGAGAGCCTGAACAAGGGCCGGTGTTGCTTGAGCATTAGAAGCATTAAGCTGTGGTGGTATGTGGGGAATGAGGTTGTAGAAGTGGCTTTGAATGTATGGAAGGAAGTTCAAATTTATTTTATTTTTTATAGAAATAAATTCACAATAGAGTTTAATTCAGTTCTCAATTGTGACAGTTCAAACGGGCAAAAAATAGCATAGTTTGGGATATGTTGTTGTGTGCCACTGAATGGATTTGGACTCTAGCAGCCCTCCAGGACAGAGGAGAACAGGGTTTCCTAGGCTGTAATCTTCGTGAGACTGGACCACCAGGTCTCTTCTGTCATGGAGTCACTGATGGGTTTGAATGGCTGGCTCTTTTTTTGGTTAATAGCCGGGACTTAAACATTGTGCCACTGGGGTACCTTCAATGGGATATAGAATATTTTTTAAAAATTAATGGCATAAGTAGTAGTCTCATCTCAAAAAAGCTACAATTAAATGATAGCCTAGACCCAAAGAGAATGGGTAAAAATGTAGAACAAATCTCTAATTCTTAAAAAAAAAAAAAAAAATCAGACCGATGAGACTAGTCGAGACCAGAAACTGTCACCCTGAGACACTCTTTAACCCTTGATCTCCTTTTACTGAAACAGCAGAATGACTCACAAAATAAAGGATATTGCCCATAAGAACAGTGCTCTACTTGAAAACCACCTCTGTGATATTAAAAGGTCAACATTTATTCTAAGTAAGGATTCGGTGATTACAAGGTAGGGAAACTAGAGTACTGGAAGTGGAACAACCAGAATACAAAGAGCATGTTAAGTAATTGTAAAAAATGTAATACCACTGACCAAGTTGCTTGTCTATAAATTTATAAAACACAGAGAAATGTGTCAAATAAAACAAAAATCTTGAATCAAGTATGAAATCTAATCTGAAATTTCAGAAAGAAATATATTGAAATACTCTGTGTGTGTATCAGAAGGCCTACAGTTAAGATAAAGAGTGATGGTGTTGTCAGGTGCCATCAAGTTTGTTCTGATTCATAGCGACCCTGAATAGGGTTTCCGAGAAACAACCTGTGGGCTTGCACTGCCAATCTTGTAATTGAAACTGATCTTGTAAAAACATATAGCACTGGGTATGACTATAATTTGGTAAGCTCTTTGCAATAGCACACACACTAAGTCAATACTGAGTACTCTTTGTCTGCTAGTGGAGCAGTTTCCTCCCATCTCTGTGCAGCTCTCCTTGTTCCATCACTCCCAGAAAACTGGACTGGTGTCAGCATGCGCTGATTTTCAGTCAATTGGCATTTCCTCAGAGTAGCTTATCTTGGTGGTGGTGGTGGTGGTGGCGTGTGCCCTGACTCAGCAATCCTACCTGGGCTGTCCAAGGCTGTAAATGTTACCAGGGACAAAGTGCTGATCTTAGTAGTTTGGAAAAATGGTATAATTGAGATTTCAGTTGCCAGGAGTATAAGACTAGATTTTAGTTTGGATCTAAAATTACATTAATGTGAAGGAGCCATTTTTTTCCTGTGAAGTTTTAGACCTGTTTTCTTGAGATGACAAGTCTGCTTCTTCCTGTTACTCAATTATAGGAAAGCTAGAAATAGTTTGCTGTGTTTTGTACCAGCTTCACCTTGCCAAGTAAATTTCAGCTGGGGGGGAAAAAAACCTATTTACCTCTTTTATAATTGAAGGCATTTTAGGAAGTGGTGCTGCTCTTTGTCGTTGGGTTGGTGGCAGGTACTGCCATACCCCCAGTATCCTGAGAGAGAAGGGTGTTCTTTCAGCTGCTCTGTTTGTATTTAGTTTAGTTTATCTTCTGTTTTAAATTTAGCATATGAGATCAGAAATGAACAAAATTTGTTATAACTTGGAACTTACAACAAAGTATCCTCTGTGGTTCAAGAACATTTGATTACTTAATGCTAAAATATCTCAGTCAAGTAAAACCTTTCTAAGGACTTCTTTTCATGAACCCTTTGACATAAATGTAAATCTTGCCCCTTCTCTATTTTTAAGATATGGTGAATTTTATTCCTTATGGGTGTTCACTCTACACCAGAATTTCTCAGCCTCAGCACCTTTGACATTTTTACATAATTTTTTGTTGGGGTGGGGGTGGAGTGCTGTTTTCCTCTAATTTCTAGGGTGTTTGACAGCATCCGTAGTCAAACACTAACACTTCCTGTAGTCTTGGCAACCAGCAGCAATGCCTCCAGTCAGTACCAGCTGTCTCCTGTTGGACCCAATCACCCCTTGTTGAGAATCACTGCCCTGGGCAGCTCAGAGCTGTATCTGAGATCACATTTTCACAGGGACTGTCGTAATGACAGATAGAGGGTTAAGCTGCCACAAACATAGACCAGGCCACCAAGATCTGTTCAGATCTGAGACAATTTGAAGACCCAAGGGAATAGGTAGAGAACACTTGGATTTAGTCAAAAGTTAGTTTAAGCTATATATCCATTGTAATTCCATCATTTGTGTAGTGATGTCAAATAAGCACTGCTAGCTGCAGGGTTGACAGTTCAGACCCACCAGTCACTCCTCAGAAACCCTATACAAGATGGCTTTGAGTCAAAATTAATAACAACATAATCCCTTTAAAGGGAGTCCTGGTGTGGCACTGTGGGTTAAGGCGCCAGACTGCAAAGCCATTTGAACTTCAGGGTCAGCGGTTCAAGCTCACCAGCTGCTCCTTGGAAACCCTATACAAGGTCGCTATGGGTCAGCGCTGACTTGACGACAACAACAATCCCTTTAAAGAGCGCTGGTGGCACAGTTGGCTGCTAACAGAAAGGTCAGCCGTTAGAATCCACCAGCTGCTGCTTGGCAGAAGGGTGACGCAGTTTCCTTTTGTAAAGTTTTACAGCCTTGGAAACTATGGAGCAGTTCTGTGTTGCTGTGAATTGGAATTGACTTGGCAGTTAGGTATGGTTTGGATTTTAGTTTTTGTCAAAGATGTCTGATTTTATTTCTCCTGTTCTGGCATCCTATAAAATAGTAGTTTTCACAGCTCGCAACCTGTCTCCATGTAGTTAAATGATGATACAGAAGACTTGCAGAGTTGTGTGCAGGTTTCAGTACATTTGGAGCTGCTTTGTGCAATATCCCAAACCAGTCAGAGAAAGCCTTGGTAAACAAGGTGTGGTAGTAGACCTGCTTCCTTTTTGCTCCCCTAGTAAGGACATCTGTAGCTGAAGGAGAAGAAAATAGTTGTGCTTAGTTTCAACAAAGCTTCTGCTTTCTAACCCATGGTACTTATAATGTCACTTCTAGACCAAAATGAATTCTTACTCTTACAAGATCTGAATTTGTGTCTAAAGCTGATCTGAAACATATCACCTCTAGGCAAGATATGTTTGCTTGGGAGGGAAATTGTAGATTGTAAATAGGCCCGCATTAGAAAAAGTTTGACTTGTAGATAAGGTGTTATTTAGGTCAGGACCCTTGCATTTCGGAGTGGGGTCCTCAGACCAGCAGCAGCATTCCTAGTCCCTGAAAGCTCCTTAGAAATGCAGAATCTCAGGCCTCACCCAGACCTTTTGTGCTAGGATCTGCATGTGTACACAATCTCCAGGTAATGAGAATCCATACTACATAGAGTTTATGAGTTGCTCTCTCCAGCAGGGTGTTTCAACACATTTCTGTTGTTTTACAGGTCCTTATTATTTATTCTTGCTGGTTGTGGCATAGTAAGAATAAGCAAAGGACCTGTTACATATGCTTTCGTTTCCTTTCAAAACATTCTGAAGTGTAAAGTGTGGTGTCATCATTTAAAAAAATTAAATTAGATCCAAAAGAAAGTCATTCCCAATCTTTGGTACTTTAACCAGTGAAGGGGTAACACATTTCACATGACATGTTACACAGCTGAGTGACAACTCTTGACCCTTGTAATAAGAATGTAGGCAACTTTCTAGTATAGTTTTCTCTCTTTTATTGAATGGATTTAAAGGAAGTGATGGTACAGATATTTTAAAGTCTTGTTTTTCTCATGTGAACATATGTGGTTCCTCTCATAAATACATTTGAACTGTAACTTTGCTTGAGTTATGAATCTCCCTGAAAACTGATTGCTGTCAAGTCCATTCCAACTCATAGATGAGCTGCGAATCCTTAAGTCACTATTTATTTTTATTTGGCAATCAGTATATTTTAACAGATTTCCTTGGAGGGAGCATTTAAAATTAACTCACAGTGTTCTTGTGTAATGAAATTTGAAATATTAATGACTATTGTAAACATCTTGCTTCAGCATAATAAAAAGTAACTTGTTTTTCATATAATTAAAACAGCGAATCCAATATGCAAAAACCGATTCTGATATAATTTCTAAAATGCGTGGCACTTTTGCTGACAAAGAGAAGAAAAAAGAAAAGAAAAAAGCTAAAACTGTGGAACAAGCAGCAATAGCTGCAAACAAAAAGCCTGGTCAGGTAAGATGGAAAAAATGTCCTTTTTTGGTGTTAAAAATTTGTTGGGTATGTTTCCTATGAGAGATGATTTTTTTATATGCTTGTGTGTTTAATTAGGTAGATTTTTAAGAAGTGAGAATGGCTGACTTGGAAATTTTCAGCATTTATATTAAAGCAACAAATTAAAATATATACCTTTACATAAGCAGACTTATATTAAACAAGTTTATTTGCATTTATAAACATTTAATTCCATTTGTCTCTAAAATTTATACATACGTATGGATTTTATTTTCATGTTCTGCCTATAAACTAATGGCACAGATGTTGTTTTTATCATGAGTACTCCACGCAAACTTCTTTGAATAATTTAGGATTGACAAATCTAATTTGAAATACTAGATAAAAATGAAATTTTTATTTAAAAAGTTACTTATGGGTGAAAAAAAGTTATTTCTGAGTTGAAAGTAATTAGAAATCAGTTTGACTAAATACAATACTTGACTTCTATCCAATTGTTTTATCAAAACAAAAGACTAGTCATCTGATATTTCTCTAATTTTAAAGGACAGAGATTAAATTTTTATCATGTTGTCTTTGCAGTATAAGGCTAGACCTTTCAAAAAATAACTCACAAGTTGTGAACACAAATGCTTTTTAAAAACGTAATCTTATTTTTATTCAGTTATAGACACCTGCTTTTTTATAGGGTTTGGAATTTTTAACTGTTTCCCTATTTCTTTAACTTAGGGTACACCAAATTCAGCTAACACCCAAGGAAATACAACGCCAAGTCCTCAGGTAACATTATTTTCCATGTAGTGCACACTTTTGAAGTAAGATTATAAACAATATGTTATTAGTGTATATCTCCAAAGACAGAAACTAATTCCACCCATGGCACAATACATTAAAACATAGCTTTTTACTGTAGATACTCATTCTTCAAAATCTAACTTTTTTAAGTGAGAGAAGACAAAAATTTTACATAATGAATCAATGTCAAAACCACAGTGGTAGATTTTCATTTTGATGAAGGCTGTGAGCAAGCATTTTCATTTCCCCGCAGTGCATAGCTTCCCTCATTTTATGCATGTGTCTCTCTGGTAACAAGTAAGGTGACCCACAGTATTCATTCCACTTGGTTAAAGCACTAAGCTGTCTTTTCCATAGAGTCATATACTCTTTAGGGAAAATTCTTCTGCAGACTGGTGCTTACCTCACTTCAGCATAGATCTATTTCAGCCCCAGTTTAAAAAAAATCTCCTAATATAGATGTTTCTACCACCCACCTGTCAGTTTGTCACATTGTGATGGCTTACATGTTGCTGTGTTGCTGGAAGCTATGCCACCAGTATTTTAAATGGTGGTCCACTCATTAGGCAAGTGTCTTCAGAGTTTATACACAAAGACAGACTAGGGAAAAGGAGAGGCAAACTACTTCTGAATGGTTAACCACTGAAAACCTTATGTGTAGCAGTAGAACATTGTCAGCTACAGTGCAGAAAGATGAACCTCTCAGTATGAAAGGCACTCACAATTTGACTGGGGAAGAGCTGCATCTAAGTAGAGCTAACCAGGAGAAGAAACTACCTGCTGCAAACATTCATTAATAATTGGAACATGGAATGCATGAAGTATGAATCTAGAAAAATTAGAGATTGTTAAAAGTCAATAATAAAATGAAACACATAAAGATCGATATACTAGGTATTGGTGAGCTGAAATGGACTGGTATTGGCCATTCTGAATCACAGTAATAGCTTATTATGCCAGGTATGACAAAGAGGAATGGTGGTGTATTCATCGTCAAAAAGATATGTGGCACCAAATCATCCTCCTTGCAGCCCTTTCTACTCAGCTGGGTTCAATGCTAAATTGCTATGGTCACATAAACTCAGTGAAGGAGAACTTTAAAGGTACCATGGACTGCCAGAAGAACAGAGAAATCTGCTGGCAGAACTGTGGCCAGATGCTCCGTAGATCCCAGGACGGCGAGACTCTGTCTCTCATACTTTGGACATGTTATCAGGCGGGAACAGTCCCTGGAGAAGGATATTATTTTTGGTAGTGTGGAAGGTCAGTGAAAAAGAGGAAGACCCCCAGTGAGGTAGACTGACACGGTGGCAGCAACAATGGGCTCAAGCATAACAATGTGAGGGTGGCGTAGGACTGGGCACTGTTTTCTTCTGTTGTGCGTAGGGTTGCTATGAGTCTGAATAGACTCGGTGGCACCTGACAACAATATAGATGTTTTGGAAACTCCTTACTAAATCTCTCCCCATCTAAACCCTCACCAAAAAGGCCTCAAGTGTGTATATATATATTAGTGGTTTCATACTTGCTTTATGGGAGGCTAGATCCTGACAAGATCTTTAGATCCAGAGAATTCTGTATGCCACTAAGGTTTTTCCACTCTGCTTTTAAGTTCCTTCTTTCTGAGAATATCTCTTTTCTTTATTTGTACTTCTTCAGCAGTTATAAGCCAGATCACAAAAGACAGGCCTTAATTTTGTAAGGTCTTAGGTGGGCCTTCTAATTGTCTGTACAGTTGATCTTTGTTCTTCTTTGACAATAGTCTGAAGTCGGGGTTGCTTTTTTCCTACATATGGAACCTTCTCCCTAAAGTTCTCCCTTCCTCATAACCTCAAAGGGGAGTATCTAATAAGTAGTTTGATATCTAATATCAGTGCTTGTTTCTACTTCTGTGTAAACTAGCTGCTGTGCACCAAGTAGTAGTTCTCAGAGGTAATTTACTCAGAGGTAAATTTCCCAGTTTCCTTATGTGGTGGGAGGCAGTAAATAGTAGTGCATGATAATGGAATGTCTGCGTGATACCTCTTCAGTAAGCCTTAGAGAAGGAGTGACATGGCTGCATTCTCTAGTCAGGTTAGGATCTTTCAGTTACATAAATCCTTCAGTTTACATAATCCTTAAAACTGAAATATATAACTGCTAATAAGATTTGTCCTCTTCTAAATTTGTATGAAGAGACTTGAAATGTCTACTTTAATTTGTTACTGTTAGGTTTATATTTACTTCTCTGAGGTCTTTGTTTCCAACCTTAGTGTTGTAAGATATCACAAGCCTTGTAAACTGTGAAATGTAGCTCTCTACAGTTTAGGTTTTAATTAGGAACGAATGGCTTACGGTGCTTTTTTTATACTTAAAGCTAACTTTGCTTTTTTTCTATCTAATAGGTCCCTGATTACCCTCCAAACTATATTTTGTTTCTTAATAATTTACCAGAAGAGACAAATGAGATGATGTTATCCATGCTGTTTAATCAGTAAGTTTTACATAAACAAAACTCTGGGCAGAACATGTAGCACTTCCATGGGCTGCATGGTTGCACAGTAGTGCCTACCATTGATGTGGTCTGGGATTAATCATGACTTAAAGCCAGTTTGCAGATTGAGCAAGTAAAAGGCCAAATATCTTAGACTTTTGGATTATAATTCTAAATCATTAGTGATTCAAAAAACAAAAGTGATGCAATGATAAGATTGGAATTAGCTTTCATTAGTCCTGCTGTTCTTTCAAGCTCTTTCATCCTACTTGGTATCCTTAGTAGGATATGATACTGGATTAATATCAGGAAGTCACTTAATTTAAGTACCAAGTTGTTGTTGTTGTTGTTGTTAAGTGCCATCGAGTCGGTTCCGACCCATAGCGACCCTGTACAGGGTTTCCAAGGTATTTATATATTAGATGTGATTTATGTGTCTCTCTCTCTATATGTATATAAACATATATACATTGTCTTTTTTTAGGTTCCCTGGTTTTAAGGAAGTGCGCTTGGTACCTGGGAGGCATGACATTGCTTTTGTTGAATTTGAAAATGATGGCCAGGCGGGAGCTGCCAGGGATGCTCTACAAGGATTTAAGATCACACCATCCCATGCCATGAAGATCACCTATGCCAAGAAATAACATTTGGGATCATCTTCTTTAAAGGACTCTGCTTTATTTATAATGTCTGTTTTGATAATTTTTGGTCAGACCATTTTATTGTAGGGAGCCAGGGAGAGTGTGAAAATTAAACTTTTTTGGATTCAAATAATTACCTAGTCTTACTTTATTTAGTCTTAGTAAGCTGTGAAATATGAAGGCCTTAATTTTGTACAATAAACTTTATTTGTATTATAGATATGTTTTTTGTTTTATTAGTCATTCCAAAAAAAAAAACCCCAAAGCAAACTCACTGCCATTGAATTGATTCTGACTCATTGTAACTTTCATTAAATGCTTTTTCTAGGCTAGATCACATCTTATTGTTAAGTGCCATCGAGTCAGTTCCGACCCATAGCAACCCTGCATAGGGTTTCCAAGGAGCAACTGGTGAGAACACATCTTAAGGCATATACAATTATGTCTGTCATTGGTTAGTTTCCTTATTTATTTTGGAGTCCTGGTGTGGCGCAGTAGACGGCACTGGATTATTAACCTCAAGGTTGGCTGTTCAAACCCACCAGCTACACTATGGAAACCCTATACAGGGATACTATGAATTGGAACTGGCTCGACAGCACTCAACAACAACAATGGTACTAAAGCAAAAGCAAAGGAGCCACATGACTTTGGTTCTCAGTCTAGTGCTTATTCTGTGGACCCACTGTGCTCCCTGTGCAAGTATAGCACATAATAAGAAAAGATACTGCTAATCAGTTTTTGTCTTTTTTTTAACAATTTACTTACTATGAATTGAGTGAAGGTTTACAGTTTTATCAATAAATCATACACTTTATTTCATTTCAGATTGCAGTCCCCTCCATGCAACATCAGTTATCCTACTTCCTCCCTGTGATTCTTGTTTCCATGCCACTTTTCCCACCCTTTCTGAATTTTGTCCTCAGATGAATGCTGCCCTTCCGTTCTTGAATGGGTGCCCATTCCATGGTGAGCATCCCTTACTACTGTTGTCTCCCTGTGGATCAGTTTTTGACATTGCTGTTTTATAATTTTTTAAAATGTAACTTTTCCTTACCACTTAGGATTTTAATTGTATACAGATGGAAAATCACTTTTAGGCTCATAGAATAGCTTTTTTAACCTAGTTGTCAAAATTCATGTATTACTGTAAAATAACCGTATTACTGGAAAAAGGATCCTGCCATTGGGTGGTGCAGGATGTCAACTGCTGTTAAATTTTTCTAACCAATTACTCTCAGTTTGTCCTGGCCGAGTTTCAGACCAGTGAACATGTCACAGACTGACCTCAGTATGGCTTCAAGGTCCTCACACTTTCAGTGACACTGGATTAGAAGACTTGGATAGAGTGGAATGAAAATAGCAGGGGAAAGAGAACTCTTAGGATTTAAAAAGTCAGTTTTATTGAATTAAAGTTTACATACAATAAAACTAAACCTGTCTGATGAACAATATGATACGATTGCGTAATTGTATACGCTTGGGTAGTCTTCGTATTTAACATACAAAGCACTCCATTACTTCAAAAAGTTTCCCTCTACTTTTCAAGCTCTTCTCCAAGCCCCCAAACCTGGTCAACTGACTTGCTTTCTATCAGTATAATTTTGCCTCTTGTGTCTGGCTTCTTTCACATAATACTTTTGAGGTTTCATCTGTATGAGAGTAAGTCAAAAAATGTTGCTATAGTTGACAGAGAAATTGATTAAACAAAACTATCAAAAGATGAAGCTATTATTTCTCATCATAACCTCTATCTAGGTCTAGACACTTTTGAAGACAGTGTTTCTCTAACCATTCCCTAAAGAATTCAGTGTTTTTAAATTTATACAACATCAAAATGGTAGTTTAGGCATCCTCCAGGGATGTAAATCATGTTCCTTTGAAATAAATATTCCTCGAGTTTTAGAACAAAAGTTTAAAAGGACAAAATCAGAGTTGTAGGGTGCATAGAGTAAGGTTTCCCAATGAAATTCTCGTAGGACAGTAGTCTTTGCTACCTTCAAAGAGCAAGCTGTTGCATTCTTATGATAGAAAAGAATTCTTAAGCACGAGTTTTCTGACTTTTCTTACTAAATGCAATTTCCAATTAAGACTTCATAATAATCCCCTATGACCATTCTATGTCCTTCAAGAAAAATTGCCAAGATAGAGTAGTGGTTACGAATCAGGCTGCAAACCTCAAGTTCAGCAGTTCAAAACTACCAGATGAGGCTTTCTGCTCCCAAAAAGATTTACAGCCTCAGAAACCCTATATAGGGTTGCTATGAGTCCGAACTGATTCCATGGCATACCACCACCACCAATGAGTCTTGGGTTAATGCGCCAGACTGCAAAGCCAATGGAACTGCAAGGTTGGTGGTTCAAACTCACCAGCTGCTCCCTGGAAACCATATACAGAGTTTCTGAGTCAGAATCGACTCCACAGTACTTAACAGTCTTCTTGTAGCACTGTAGGATCAACACTGGACTGAACAAGTTTAGTAGTTAAAAACCACTAGCTGCTCCTCGGTAACCCTATTACAGAGTCACTATGTGTCAGATCAACTCGAAAGCACTTAACGAGTCCTGGTGTGGTTCATTGTGCTGCTGTAGGATAAGCACTGGACTGCAAGGTTGGTTTGAACTGTTAGGTTGGCGGTTCAAATTCACTAGCTGCCTTGGAAACTATATAGGCTTTCTATGAGTTGGAACCGACTTGATAGTACTTAACAAGGAGACTCAGATTCCTGGTGTTACGCTGTAGGATAAGCAATGGACTGCTAACCACAAGGTCAGTTGTTCAAACCCACCAGCAGTTCCTTGGAAACAGTGCAAGAACCTTGGATGCATAGGATGCATTCTGCTCCTGACTCTTATTGATGGTAGTGAAATCGCCTTTCTGTGGGATTTATTTTATAAGCCTACTGTTCTGTAAAGCAGCTCTGGTAGCGTAGTGGTTACAAATCAGGCTGCGAACCTTAAGGTCAGCAGTTTGAAACTACCAGCTGCTCTGTGGGAGAAAGATGAGGGTTTCTGCTCCCGTAAAGATTTACAGCCTCGGAAACCCTGTACAGGGTCGCTATGGGTCGGAACCGACTCGACGGCACTTAACAACAACTCTTCTGTAAGATAAACACTGGGCCTCGAATCACAAGATTGGCAGTTGGAGTCCACTAGCCACTACTTGGAGAAAGGATGAGGCTTTCTGTTCTTGCAAAGATTTCCAGCCTTGGAGACTCTACATAGAGTTGCTATGAGTCAGAACGGACTTAACAGAAAGGAGAGGAGCTCTGGTGGTGTAGTGGGTTACACATTAGGCTGCTAACTGTAACTGCAAGGTTACAAATCTACCAGCCGCTCCATGGGAGAAAGATGGGGCTTTCTGTTCCTGTAAAGATTTATCACCTCAGAAACCCTATTCAGAGTTGCTGTGAGTTGGAAAGCACAGTACCACTAGCTACCACCCAATAAGTAAGACTGAATGAATTTCTGTGCAGCCATCCACTGAGCGCAGAGATGTTTAAACACATTTTGTTTGGAATAAATCCATGAATGTATGAACTGGAACCCTTGTAGCAGTGTTGTTTTGATTACCTTCTTCTTGTTCCATCTTACTCAGAATGGCCCTCTATAGGGTTTCCAAAACTAAATCTTTGAGGGAGCAGAAAGCCACATCTTTTTATGAAGTAGTAGCTGGTGGGCTCAAACTGCCAGTCTTATGATTCAAAATCCAGTGTTTATCCTGTTGTTGTTGTTGTTATGTGCCGTCGAGTCGTTCCGACCCATAGCGACCCTGTACAGGGTTTCCGAGGGTGTAAATCCTTACGGGAGTAGAAAGCCTCATCTTTTCCCGCGGAGCGGCTGGTAGTTTCGAACCGCTGACCTTAAGGTTCGCAGCCCGATTCGTAACCACTATCCTACAGAACAATTATTGTTAAGTGTCATCAAGTTGTTTCTGGCTCATGTTATTAAGTGCCTTGGAGTTGGTTCTGACTCATAGTGACCCTGTATAGATAGGATTTCTGAGAAGCAGCTGGTGAACTTGAATCACCGACCTTGCAGTTGAAACTGAACTTGCAGTCCAGTGCATTAACCCACAGTACCACACTGGGATGCATAGTGACCTTGCATAGGGTTTCTAAGGAGTGGCTGGAGAGTTTGAACCTTATAAAATACAATCCCAGAGAGGTTGCTGGGAATCTCACTGTTATCAAGAAGAGCCCATCCTGTGGACCCAAGGGACTTGCACTGTGAATCTCCTAGTCCCAGGTCACAGATAGAACACTACAGATGGTGTGAGAAGACACAAGATGATGTAGCAGCACAAGGAGTAGTGGAGCAAGATGACTGGTGAGCTTCCTGACTCATGGAGCACGAGAGCTGAATGTCATCTCCACGCATTTAATGGCAGAGCCAAAAAAGAGCTGTAATACTTGCTTGGCAAAGCCCAGGTCCCAATTAGGACCAGCAAAAGAAGTCAAGTGTTCGACTGACATGCGGGCACAATCAAAAAGGAGTTGCCCTGGTTGGAGTTTTTCTGATTAACGAACTGTATTATGTCTTGGAGTTGTTCCTGTTCCTTCCAAGTTGATTTTAATCCTAAATTGTAGCCTGTTGTTGTTAGGTGGCTTCAAGTCAGTTCCAAAGCATCATGACTCTCTGAACAACAGACGAAACACTGGCTAGTCCTGTGCCAGTCTCACAGTTCTTGTTTGATCTTGTTGCAGCCACCGTTTCAATTCATCTTGTTGGGTGTCTTCCTCTTTTTCTCTGATTCACTACCTTACCAAGCATGGTATACTTCTCCAGGGACTAGTCCCTCCTGATAACATGTCCAAAGGAATGTGAGATGAAGTCTTGCCATACTTGCTTCTAAAGAGCATGGTTCCATGGCCTGGGCCATAATAATAATATGGAATTTTATTAATAAGGAATTTAAATAAATAAATTGAGATATATTAACCTAGGAATTAAACTAAATAAATGAGACACGGGGAAATCTGGGCATAGAAGAATTAATTGTTTTTGCAGAGCAACAATGGATTATTTTCCTTGAATAGCAAAGCTGCAAGGAAGAAATATTCTATGCGCAGGCCCCTAGTTATTTTTTTCCTTTTGAATCATCTCTGATTTATTCATGATTTTATTAGTATCCTTTTACTTTAGATTTTGACTCTCCTACACTTTAGTATATTTTTATTAAAAGTTAGAAGC
>NW_006408557.1:4927576-4946916 GCF_000296735.1 Chrysochloris asiatica
AAGGTTGTGCCATCAATGTATGTGGTAGTGGTGGTGTGCCATGGAGTCGGTTCTGACTCATAGTGACCCTGTACAGGGTTTCTGAGTCTGTAAATCTTTACGGGAGCAGAAAGCCTCCTCTTTCTCCTGCGGACAGCTGGTGGATTTGAACTGCTGACCTTTGTAACCACTAAGCTACCAAAGCTCCTCCATCAGTGTATGTTGTTGTTTGTATAGCAGATTCTTAATGAGTCTTCCTCCAATCCTGACGTCAGGTCCTTCATATAGCCCAGGTTCTCAAATTACTTGCTCAGCATACAGATTGAATAAGAATGGTGAAAGGACACAACCTAGAGGCACAACTTCTCTGATACTTTGTTGTTGTTGTTGTTAAGTGCTGATGAGTGAATTCTGACCCATATAGACCCTGTAAAGGGTTTCAGAGGAACAGCTGGTGAGCTTGAACCAAACCAACAGCGCCACACCACTCCTGTTACTTCCCCAAAAAACACCAACAAGGGAAGTATAATCTCTGAGTTCTGTGTTGCCATAGCAATGAGCATCCTACCCAAAAGAGAAACAGAGACTACCTTAGAAAGGATGACAGGTGTCAGAATTGGTAAAAAGGTTGAAAAATAGAAGAATATCTGTCTTCCACCTCTTAAGAATCAGCCTGATGCCAATTCATATTATCCCTCCTGAAATTAAAGGTCTTCTGTAGCTACTCGTTTCTAGTTAGTGTCATAAGTGGCATTTGTTGCTATGGTTCCTGATTCATGGAAACATAAGACATTAAAAGAGAAAGGGCAAAAGGTTATGAGAAGTGCAACTTCTCAATACTGGATGGTTAATTTGGTTATTATCTGTAAAGACTAAATGGGAAGCAAGTGCTTTTATATTGGAGCAACAGATAGGGAAACTGAGGATAGGAAAGCTGCATAGTCAAGATAGTCAAAGGTGGAGAAAAGAGAATGAAACCAGAATGCTTGAAAAAGGGTTATGTGTTTATCTAAATGTACTGACTGCAGGAATGTTTCTCCTACCTGGTGTTGTAAAACAGGCATAACTGTATGATGAAAATAAATACAGAGTATTTTAAAAATTAGAGAATATGGAACTTTGCTGTTAACCAATTACTTGATGGTTGTTGTTGTTAAGTGCTGTGATGGTGAGGTTTTGAGTTAACTTGGCTGGACCTGAACTTTCATTGGTTTTGTTAGCAATCCCCATGATGTGATATAATATGATGCAATCACCCATGTGATGTGATCTGATGTGATCACCCCTGATCTGATGTGATTATCATAGGTGTTATCAATCTTCACTTCTATTATAATGAGGTCAGATGTAATCTATAGAATTAGGCTTTATCTTTACTCAGTCTCTTTTAATATATAAAAGGAAAGAGAAAGTGAGGGACCCACTACCACCAGAATAGGAAAGCCAGAAGAGGAGTGTGTCCCTGCACTGTGAAGCTCCTAGACCCAGGGAAAGATTGATGCCAAGACACAGGGAGATCTAGGAATGGTGGGCCTATAGATGCTGAAAGGGGACAAGGACCTTTCCCCAGAGCAGGTACTCTGAATTTAGTCTTCCAGCCCTCTAAACTGTGAGAGAATACATTTATTTTTGTTAAAGCCATCCACTTGGGGTATTTCTGTTACAGCAGCACCCATTAACTTAGACATATATTTTGCAATCAGTTCAGATTCATAGTGTTCCTGTATAGGGTTTCCAAAGAGTAGCTGGTAGGTTTGAACCCCTGGCCTTGAGATTAATAGTCAGTGCTTATCCTACAGTGCCACCCAAGACATGACTGGATTTACTAAAAGGAGAACTAAGATTTGTTGGAAAAGAAACAGGCTGTTTATTTCCATTCAGTAGCCCAGTGAGTAGAGTATGGGCAGTTTAGGTGGAAAACTGGAACCCCTCCCAGAAATTTAGAAGCAGAAATTTGCATTTGAAAGATATGCAAATCTACCCAGAACTGCTGAGAGGAGAAGAGAAAATTAAAAAAAAGGCAACTTGCTTTTAGAACTGTGGACTGTTTGCTGGTTTGCCCTTGAATGCAGGCAGGCGGGAAAAGTCAGTGCTCATCAGAACTTCAGGACTGGAAGTTAAAAGGAACCAGCAAGTAGACAGCTTAGTATGTTTGTATGGTTCCTTAAGTTCACAACTTGATCCACAAGATGAATGGAAGTGAGGGGACTGCAACAATGAAGAGATGGCCTCATCTTTGCCTCAAGGACCAACTAGTACATTTGAACCAATGACCTTGCCCAATACTTAACCCATTACAACACCAGGACTCCTTACTGGTTTGATAGTTTTGTTAAGTGCTGTCTAGTGGTTTCTATCTCACAGCCATCCTGTATGGGTTTCTGTGAGAATTTTTGTTTTCTTTACATTGAGGTGTGGTATTGTTGTTAAGTGTTGCAGAGTCAGATCTAAGCCATCACAACCTTGTAAAGGGTTTCTGAGAAGCAGCTGGTGAGCTTGAACTGCTGACCTTGAGCTTCAAACCAACTTGGCAGTCCAGCGCATTAACCCTAAGTGCCACACTAGGACTCCTTGAGGTATGTTGTTGTTGTTAGGTGCTGTGAAGTTGGTTCCAACTCATAGCAACCCTGTACAGGGTTTCCGTGGCTATAAATCTTTACAGGAGCAGAAAGCCTCATCTTTCTCCTGCAGAACAGCTGGCAGTTTCGAACTGCTGACCTAAGGTGCATAGCCCGATTTGTTAACCACTACGTCACCAGAGCTCCTTTTGAGGTGTGTAATAGGGGAGAAAAAAATAAAAATTTAAAAAATGTACATACTACATTGTTCTTAAGTGTCCTAGAGTTGATTCCATTACATAGTGACCCTATATAGGGTTTCTGAGGAGTGGCTGGTGGATTTGAACTGCTGACCTTGAGGTTGTCAATACATGTGTGTGTAATATTAAGAGCCATTGAGTGGGTTCCAACTCACAGTGACCCTTTCTAGACTGTAAATCTTTGCAGGAACAGAAAGTCTCATCTATGGTAAACTGGGCTGTCAGAGACCTGACTACCAGAATCCAGGGGGAAACATGGATACCTCCAAAACACTCAAGTAATCCAATCTGTACTCATTTTAGCAAGAGTGAGAGTTCCTTTATTCAATTTTGCAAAATCTGGTGCCGCATGGCCAGCCGCAAATAGTTTTATTCCCCTGTCTCGAAAAAACCTCTCCTCCAGTTCCAGTTTTCCATTTATAATTCTACCCTGCACGTCCCAGTCCCATTTCTCTCCCCACCAGAGAAGCCAAAATGGCTCACCCGTGGTCTTAATGGCAGTATTTTTATTTAAAAGTTCATGAGCAGTCTCATGAGCCCTTTATTACTGAAGATGGGCAATCTTGAGAGTTTCTCACAAACTCAAAGGGCCAAAGACAGAAAGACTGAGTGAGAGACTAAAGGTGAGACCAAGGGGCAGTTCAGATAGGACTTCCAGGGCTGCTGGTCTCACCCACTCACCTGCACAATCCTATTCTTAGACCCTAAAATGAATACTACAACCTCCATTTAGGAGCTCTGCCTGAGGAGCCAATTTAGGAGGTGAAGGAAAAAAAATTGTCTTTGGGGGTTACAGGCTCAGAGGATACATGTGGAAATCCAGAGAGCAACCTTCTTTTCACCCTAGCGACTGCAGTTTTGAATTTGCTCAAGAATTAGAAATTTAAATTCCTATTTGCAAGCAAAGTGTTAACAAGGGCCTCTCTTTGGCAGCAGATGCTGGAACACCCCAGGCCTGTTGTAGGTACTCAGAAGGCAATTCTTTTCTTTATGGCTCCTGGTTCAAATGGCTGAGAATGGCATCCTGTTAGCATTAGCCTTCCTAGATTGTTGTGCTACAATGGAAGCGGCTTTATCTCTGTACTGAGGGTCCTATGCCTGAGCGTGCACAGCCCATTACTTAAAGTGCCTCTTAAACTCAATTGTGTTGAGAGCTGGTTTGAGATTGACAGTCTGTAAAACAGCTGCTGGATGAGAACTAAGATTAAACTAATGCTTTAGTTTTCCCAAAGAGAACCTTGTAGGTCCCCAGGTTATAGGAAGGAAGACTGCACTAGCATTTTGCTTTAAAATAAGATTTCTAATTCATTCTAACCTTGAAGTGAAATAGGAAATAAAGGATTTAAAACCCCAATTTTAATTTGACAGTGGATTAATGGAAACAGCACCATACTTAATTCTATGGGGTAACCTTTAGATAAGGAGTTTAAGAAAAGCACCTATGGCCTTTGTTGGACCTGTTTCTTTACCTGTATAAAGGATATTAAATCAAATGAGTTTTCAAATCAGGACCAACCATATAAAATATCCTCCTCCCAAAATAACACACATGCCTGAGACAAACAACAAAACCCTTTTATCTATAACAAAAAATTTGCTTTATAAATTTGCCTCTTGGGACACTGTATAAAATAATTTTGTAAGCCAATACTAGTTCCTCATTTTGTGGGTGACCACATTTAAGATAGTGCTCTGAAGACTTACGACCAACCAAAATGAGCAAGGCATTCTGACAGGGACCTCTATTCTCGAAGCAATGTCGCCTATGATAGCTGCTACATCTTGAGAACTTCCAGCAACCCCAGCATTTTGTAAAACCCAGCAACTCATTGTCTGTCTTCTCTAATAGAAAAGGAATCCTTGGGGACAGGACTTGGTTTTGTTCACTGCTGTCTTGCTAGTGACTAGAACATCGCCTGGCAGTAAGTAGGTGCTCAGTAAATATTTGTTGAATAGATGGAGATTCAATATGGGTAACTTTTATGAGCACCCTCTCGCCATTGAGAAGCTATCTAGAAATGGAGAGGGGTGTGGGGTGACACGGAACTTTGTACCATTACTCCTCCATGATCTGAAGTATTTTGAGAATGAATTTCAAATCTCAGAGAAGGGATAAGAAAATGCTTACTTCCCATATCTCAGTACCATCAACAAGTGTGTTATACTTTATCCCTAGTTCTAAAACTCCTATCAGGAAAGATTTGCAAGCCTAAGAATTCTTTTATTTATGTGTTATCTAAATCTTATTGTTGTTAAGTGCTGTAGAGTTGATTCCGACTCATAATGACCCTGTAAAAGGTTTCCAAGGAGCAGCTGGTGGGTTTGAACTACCAACCTTGCAGTTAGCTGTCAAGGCTTATCCTGCATCAACACACCAGAGCTAGATGTGCATTAATTTGTTTGGCTTAAATCAAAACTATTTGCACTAAAGATACAGATTTTAGATTTTCAATAGATTTCTACAGTTAGCTTGTTATATTGCTCATGTATCTAAAGAAAATGAGGTAGAATATAAAAAGTGATGTTAAAATCTCAGAGTCCTTTCACTGGATGAAATAAACCACAGAAGACATGATGGTAATAAAGGTAATAAAGGTAGACCATTTGGAATAGTGTTTGTATATGTGTATATATATATATGGGGGAATTTGATTCTCTTTGGAAAAGCATATGGTAAAATAACAGGAAGACAGTGAGCAGTTGAGGAAAGCAGAGGGGGGTGGACACTTCCCATTGTCCAAAGGCATCTACCCAGATGTCCATCTTTCACATAAAAAGAAGGAATCAATAAAGTCAGTCCCCACTTCTAGTCAAAAGGTGCTAGCAACAACAACAACTAAAAAGGAACATGGCACGGATATTTTTACTTTTCTTCCCAGGTCTTGTAGCCATATGGTCTGTGAATGGAATATTTATGGACAAACTTGCTTCCAAAAGGCTCTGTGCAGATGATGAGTGTGTCTGTAAGGACCTTTTTTATGCCTTTGTCCTTATCTATTATATAATGAAAACATTCACTTATTTCTGTTGTTATGAAAGCTTGTTTCTTTACTTAGAAAATTTGCTTGGCTAAAAACTTGTCAGATGCAGCTTTCAAATCTTAACTATCTTACTCTTCTTGAGTTGAACATGAACTGTGTTTTATGAGGCTTGAGTCACTCTGACTTCCTAGTTTTCTTATATGCTTTGCTTTCTCACTAACATTATAAAATGCAAGAGACTAAAACATAGTCATGTCCATTTTTTTTTTCCCCTAATAGATACCATTTCTCTGGCCAGAGCTCAAGACGATTACAATGCCCCAGACTGTAGATTCATTAATGTTAAAAAAGGACAACAGATTTATGTTTATTCAAAGCTGGTAAAAGAAAATGAAGCTGGAGAATTTGGGGCTGGCAGTGTAAGAGGAGATTATTTAAAATATACGCACATCTCTTGACACATGTTACTCTTAATATTTTCTCTATTTTCTATCTTTAACACATTTTTTTTTTAAGTTTGTAAAAAAAGTGTAGAGACTATGTAAGATTGTTTTTTAAAGCTCATAGAAAAATGGGATTCATGGCTAATAAAATTTTTCCATGAACTTTTGAAATCCCCTTGTAGATGCAAATGCAAAAAGTCCTGTTTATATGCCATTATTTGCATTTCAAAGAAACAATGATAAGTTTGTTAACAAAACCAAAGTTGGATACTTAGACATTTTGACTAGAAAAACAAGTCAAATACATTGGGGCTTGAATATCTCAAACTGTTTGAATCTTATTTAAAAATGCTTGAGAGGATTTGTCAGGTAAAAGGAATTTTTGTTGGCAGTCAGTATATATTTCTGTATTCTTTTAGGAAACTGTAGCACCCTCTTTAATTCCTGAATCTGTTTTCTTTAGTTAAAACATACCAAGGAAGGAGGCACCTGGAGAAGGATTGTTGTTGTTGTTGTTGTTGTTATGAGCTACGGAGAGTCGGTTCCAACCCATAGTGACACTGTATAAGGTTTCCGAGGAGCAGTTGGTGAGTTTGAACAACCAACCTTGTGGTTCAAACCAACTTTGCAGTCAAGCACATTAAACCACAGTGCCACACTATCTCCTGCAGCCCCAAAGGAGCCCTAGGAGCAGAGTGGGTTATGAGTTTGCTAACTGCAACATCAGCAGTTCAAATCTACCAGCTTTTCCATGGGAGAAAGATGGGGTGTTCTGCTCTTGTAAAGATTTACAGTCTTAGAAACCCTATACAGGGTCACTGTAAGTTGAATACAACCTGACAGTGCCACTCCCACCTGCAGCTCCAAACAGTGGTTCTCAAGTAATGAAAAATTAGATCTTTATTAAAATATCTCACTTAAGTATGTGTTCAACTGAACTTTATAAAAACCTGGGAACTATGAGTCCTTTAGAATGAAAGGATCTGTTTGTTGGTTTTTGTTCTTTTAAACTTGTTTACTGTATTCCTACGTAGGTTCCAAAAAGATTTCAGGAAACACACAAAATTACATACAATAAACATCAGTACCAGTTGTTATTGAGTTGATACAGACTCATGTTGACTCTATGTATGACAAGTAGAATTGTGCTCCACAGGATTTTCAATAACTTTGTTTGGGGAATTAGATTGCCAAGTCTTTCTTCCAAGGTACCTTTGGATGGACTTGAATCTCCATCCTTTCAGGTAGCAGCTAAGCATATTAACTGCTTGCAGCACCTGGGGACATCTGCATAAAATATTGATAAGTTGGTGAGTCAAGTAAGATTGGGCCTCAAGGGAATCGATACAAAATTCCTGTGCATGCATTTATTGGTATAATTGAACTTCAGATTTAGTTGTGAGCCTCTGGGAATTGGCCATTAAGTAATAATTCTTATCCTCAGTAAAGAAGGGTGTCTCAGAAGAGAACTTATATCAGTTACTGTTTTGGGAACTCAGGTCTATGGTGATGGTCATGAAAATGAGATGGGAATTGTGGGCTATTTCCCCAGCACTTTGGTCCATGAGCAGCGTGTTTACAATGAAGCCATCAAGGAAGTTCCTACCCCAGTAAGCATCTCAAATGTAACAGAAGAGGACTCAGACTGTGGGGTACTGTGAGCTGGTGTTAATATTTCACGTACCTTCCAAGATAGATCCAAGCGCCCAACTTAGTGGAAACTTCTGAAATAATGAGGTTTTTAGGAGTATTTATACCTATTGTCAATGACAAGATATTAATGATTTTTCTCCACACTGTCCATCCCTTTTGTTTTAGGTGCAAGATCCTGGAAAGGATCCAAGAAAAATCCCCAAAAGGATATTAACTGGTTCTTACTGGTGGTTAAGAGTCAGTTAACATTATTTACCCATACACAGGGTCGCTATGAGTCAAAACCAACTCGACGGCACTTAACAACAACGACTTATTTAATAAAGACTTGGTTTGGCAAAAAATAATAGCACCTGTATTTGATAAAACTAGAGCATTCTGGAAACATATATAACTGCTTTAATTCTGTAGTTGTTGTTGTTAAGTGCCATCGAGTCGGTTCCGACCCATAGCGACCCAGTACAGGGTTTCCAAGGGGGTGTAATTCTGTAGTAGATAGATTCTATTTTGTTGTGAAATAAAGTCACACTTTTTCTAATGCCCTGAGGGCCTATAAATCCTGGAAAGAATTAAAAGATCCATCTTTTAGCTACTTTACAAGGTGGTTGCTTTGAAGGGTGAAAATCATTCTTCTGAAGTCATGCTATAATGTACTAAATAACATTAAAACATAGTCCAGCTTACACAAAATGTGACTCACTTGTCTTTGTTTTTATAGCATTAATATAAATCTGTCAAATAGCAGTAAGTTAAAAGTTTATTTGAGAACCTTTATTTTAAGTAGTTTTTTTTTTTACTTACAATGATAATTATTTCATACTGTTTATAGTTCAATCTTCTCTTATTTTTGACCCATTATTCTCTTTGATTAAATACGATTTTAAATAAATAACCTACATTTCTTTGTAGCCTTACCTGCTCAGGTCAGGTGCTTTGCTTTGTTTTGTTTTCTCTCCAGGATATTGACTTCTTCTGTGAATAGAAAATGAGGAAAAATGGCAAAGAGAAAGAGAACACCAGCAATAAAGAAAAAAGCATAAATAACCAAAAAAAAAAATGCCTCTAATGTCTAGCTTTTGTTTTAAGAGTTTGCTACCATGTTTAGGGCTACAGGTGTAGGTAAGAAAGTCAATCAATTCAGTCTTTTGTTTTCTGGGAACCTGATCTTACAAGCTGGGGAAGGCTACCAATAGGCTCAGGTGGGACCACTGAGACAAGTGATTTATTTTCCAACCTACAGAATCTTCTCTTATGATAGGAATACATACAGAAGATGGTTTATTTTTAGTTATTTTGAACTATTGCTCTTCCTAGGCCTTTGATTTCCTGCATATAACCTTGGTGGGTCTCAGGTCTTATCTGTGTGTACTGATGGTACTGTATCATTCAGGAGTGTCTGGCAATGTTGCTGTATTTGATATTTTATACTTTTGGGACATGCAGCTGTTGGGGAATAAAAAGAGCTGTTTGGACCCATTGGGGTTTCAATTATGCCTCTTTCTTTTTTAAAAAAAAGTTCCACACATCATTTCATTAGAATAACTTTGCCTTCTAAATGATCAATTTATTCTCTCAAATTTTAAACAAGTATTTGTATGCAGGCGTGAGAGATTTAGCTTGGGTGTCATTCAAGTTTCAAGTCATCAAAAGACTCAGCAAAAGAATCTGTTGGTTACTTTCTCTATTTCTATATCAGATTTGAATTTCCTCTTCCTGTGCCAAATCTACTCCTCGAGTAGATTGTGATGTATGGAGAAATCTGGGAGGGCAAGCAGGTTTTATTTTTCAGTCCTAAAGGGCCCACACATTTTCTATATTTAACTGAAAATCTGCTATTTTATTGTGTATCACTAATGTAATTTGATAGTCATGAGTTTTTGTTTACCTATCATTAAAATGCTTGTGCTATCCTAAAAAAGAAAGCTTCACAACTTCTTTGCTAACAATTTTTCTTTTTACAGTTTTTGCCTCAGGGTTTAGAAAGCAGCAATGAGCTCAAGCTTAGCAATCCCTGTGAGGAAGGCATGGCGTGGGCCAGTCAGTGTTTCCTTCTGTTGGGCATAGGGTCGCCATGAGTCGCACCTAACACCAATGGCAAGTTTGGTGGGGCAGGGCATGGGAACGGATTTTGTTTTTCAGTTTCCTGTGGTCTGGTAATTTCATAAGCAAGAAGAAGAGAAGATTTTGGACATACCAGAGAATTGGGCCTCAGGGTTCTATTTCAGCTGTGTCCACTTTGGTGACTTAATTTTGCCAAATTCGTATATAACTTGTCCAGGTAAAAAGCAGTACCAAAACAAAACAGCACAAAATGAACACACCTCAAAGGTTTATTTGTTCTATGTTACTTTAGTCCATGAAATTGCAACATGTAAAACTCTGAACAAAATTTCATAGTCAGAGGCATTTATCTATCATCTGTCTCTTCCTTGCCAACGTCTCCATTCCAGACAACCAGCACCCTAGTTTCACCTTCAGTCTGCCCAGTGTCCCCATCTGGTTGGGTTTCTGAATTCAACTGCATAGGGGCTCAGGCTGCAGAATTCATTTTTACCCCTTCCCTCAGTCATCTTCCACTTCCCCCACTGATCCTGTCCAGGTGTTTGGAGGTCATTGGTTAGTTTAAATTTCCAGGAGTCAGTTTGCATCTAGCTTCCCTGAATGTCGAGTGTCATCCCAGGACCAACAGTTTGGGCATCATTTGGGAAGCTTCTGCCCAACTCGCCCGGCTCTACTGTAGCACCCAGTCAACATTGGACTTCACTTAATTTCACCTTTGTGAGACTTGCAATGGTGACATAGTCTTGGAATGACTAAGAATTAAGAAGACTTCAAACTGTTTTAGTGGGCTAGGCACTGAGCTGCTAACCACAAGGTTGGCAGTACAAACCCATCAGCTGCTCAGTGGGAGAAAAATGAAGCTGTCTGCTCCCGTAAAGACTGAGTCTCAGCAACCCTATAAACAGTTACTATGAGCTGTAGTCATCTTGATGGCAGTGGGTTTGAGTTCTTTTTGGAATCTTTCTGAGGAGCAGCTTTGTAGTCCTGCAGAAATCATTTATGTTCATCTAACAATAACAACCATTAATCCCTCTGCACCTCTCTAGGACTCTCATAGGCTTTTGGATTCTTTTTCTTGATGACTTCCTGGGAACAGACATTCAGCAAATGGCAAGAAAGGGCAATTTAAGGCAGGATTTTGTATGCTGAGAGCTCTATGAGCTGAGCTTGCTCATCCCTACGGACACATAGTGGATTCCTGTTGAAATTACAGTCCTTTGTGCTAAAAGTTAGGGCTCACAAGTGCATGGTTGGGAATCCTACTTTTGTTTTCTGCAAACCTGTAATAGGTAAACTAAATTCCCTCTTAGAATGAAGATTAGAAATTTATTCTGTAAATTCCTAACAACAAAATCATGTAATTCTCTTATTACCAGGTCTAGCATGGGTTTTTCAGAGCTAATATATGAAATCACAAAGTGAAATAGAGGAACTAAAGCGATAGAATAATTTAGTAGACTTTTACCAGAAACATCCAGGGGATTGCAGTCTCTGCCCTACACTGCTTTTGTGAAGACACAGTTTGTATGAAAACTATGTAAGCCACAGTTGACTTAGTTCATTGTGACTAAATCCAGCTGCCATTTTTCTGTGCAGTAAAATTTTAGAAAACCCCATTAATTCTATAAGTTTAGAAGAAAGAAAACTCTTAGGGCTCCAGTCCCTTTAGCAGCATCCTCTCCTGACTTTAGGTAAATGTGGGTGAGCATGCCTTAGATCTGGGTGACCTCATGGATCAGATTCAATCCAGGGAAATGTCAAGCTTGTTCATATACTATGGAAGCACATCTCTGGAGGAGTGAGTTTTTCAGCAATTCGTAGAGATATGAAGCAGAGGAAGCACCAAGCAGAAATTTCTTCCACAATCAACCTGATCTATCTGAAATGGTGAGAGAAAGAGAGAGAAGACACCATACTCTACGCTTGAAATACTGTTTTTGTGACATAGAACTCTTCCCTTGCTCTAATGTCTTCTCAACAGCATCACCTACAAATACCACAGTCTAGCAATAATTTAATCAGGAAATTACATATTGATCCACTTTTTTATATAACCCATTAGTAACAAAGACATTATTCTAATCCATTATTAACAAAGACAGAAAACACTTCCCAAACCATGATTTAAAAGTTTATCTAAATGGAAATTACTTTTCTGTCACATATGAACAATTGTTTCAATAATCTTTTTTGAGTGTAGCTATGCTATAATCAATGTGTTTTGGGGGTGAAAAATGAGATACTGCTACTAATAAGTTGCCCACATCTCCCATCTCTTTCACCTCACCTGCCTCTCTCCCCCACCTGTTTTTTTTTTTATTTTATTTTACCATTTTGCTTCAGTATGTGAATTTTTTTGTGGCCAAATGCATCCTTTGAGAGAGATGGGAATGTTAACTTAAAGCTATGTCACACTAGGGAATATTGTCCCGGTCTGTAGGATATTTTTAGATTTGTATAAACCAAAAGACAAACAATTTGAGTTGTCACCCCTGCATGTTCATCTGCTGCCCCACTGGATCCTCTGCTCCCCTTGGTTTGTCCTTTCTCTTTTGCTCCATCCTCTCTCCACCCTTAGGACTCCAAAGCGATTGAAGGGGCCTTTTTTTTATCTGCTCCTAGATCTTTCCTTGGGTCTTAAATTAGCTTAAGGAGCTCTGGTAGTATAGTGGTTACTAGCAGGGCTATTAACCTTAAGGTCAGCAGTTCGAACTACCAGCCATTTGGAGGGAGAAAGATGAAGCTCTCTGCTCCAATAAAAATTTACAGCCGCGGAAACCCTATACAGGGTAGCTATGAGTCAGGACCCACCCCTTGGCACACCACCACCACCACTGGATTAGCAGGCAGATTTTAACTTTTTCAAGAGTCACAATCAGCAGATTTTAACTCTTTCAAGAGTCACAATCAGTATATATGGGTTCCTTGAAACCAGATTCAGTCCATAATCAGAGGGATAATAGAAAGAGAATGGGTCATATGGAGCCAGCTGGGTTCTGAGAATCATTAGCTATATAGCGCTGTTCCCTGCAGTAAAAGGCAAAGAGGCACTGTTGTTGTTAAGTGCCAGTGAGTCAATTCCAACCCATAGCGACCCTGTATAGGGTTTCTGAGGAGCAACTGGTGAGCTCGAACCGCCAACTTTGCAGTTCAAATGGCTTTGCATTCTGGCACATTAACCCACAGCACCACACCAGGACTCCAAAGAGGCACTGTTGTTGTTGTTAAGTGCCATCGAGTAGATTCCGACACATGGCGACCCTGAATAGTGTTTCCAAGGAGCAACTGGTGAGCTTGAACTGCTAACCATGTGATTCAAACAAGTTTGCAGTCTGGCACATTAACCCATAGCGCCACACCAGGACTCCAAGGAGACACTTTTGTTGTTGTTGTTAGGTGTCATCGAGTAGGTACTGACCCATAGCAACCTTATGCACAGCAGAACGAAACACTGCCCGATCATGGGCCAACCTCATTAGTGTTGCCACACTTGAGTCCATCGATGCTGCCACTTGGCCAATCCGTCTCATTGGGGGTCTTTCTCTTTTTCTCTGACCTTCCACCTTACCAAACATGATATCCTTCTCCAGCAACTGGTCCCTCCTGACAATATGTCTGAAGCATAAAAGACAAAGTTTGGCCATCTTGGTCTCTAAAGAGCACTCTGGCTGCGCTTCTTCCAAAACAGATCTATTGGTTCTTTTGTCAGCCCATGGCACTTTCAGTATTCTCCTCCAACACTACAATTCAAAGGCATCAGTTCTTCTACAATCTTCCTTATTCACTGCCCAGCTTTCACATGCATATGAGGTGATTGAAAATACCATGGCTTGGGTCAGGCGCACCTTAGTCCTCAAGCTGACATCTTTGCACTTCAACACTTAAAAAAGGTCTTGTACAGCACTAGGGACAATTAAAATAATTAAGTGCCTTTCAGTTGATTCCGATGCATAGCAACCCTGTATAGGGTTTCCGAGGAGTGGCTAGTGAGTCTGAACCGCCAACCTTGTGATAGCAGTTCAGTACTTATCCTATAATGCAACACCAGGACTCCATTCCAAGGTAATGTTTTTGTTGTTAAGTCGTCAAGTCGGTTCCGATCGATAGAGACCCTGTATAGGGTTTCCTAGGGGCAACTGGTGAGTCTAGCGTATTAACCCACAATGCCACACTTGGACTCCATTCATAACATTATGTACCCAAATCTCACTTTTATCAGAAGTAGTCAGCTAGATGGGAGGTGGGAGATGAGGTTGGGGAAGGGGACGAACATTTTTTTTTTTTTGAGCACCAATTGTAAATCATTACCTTAGGTTGGATCCCCCAAAGCAGACTTGTTTATGAGGGTCCATGGATTGATTTATCAACAAAATACTTCCAGGAAAGCAGTAAGGGACAAGGGGAAGCAGAACAGGGAAGGAAAGGAAGTCCAACAACATTGCAATCTCAGGCAAGGCCCTACAGTGGGTGGCACCTGCCTGGTTTCACTGGGGATTCTGGAATGTAAGTTACACCTCAGAATCTGCCTTGATCAAGGCAAAGAAGCTGGGCTGTTATATTCTGCCATCTGTCAGTCCTTGCTGAAGGGTTGGGGTGGAGATGAAGAACATACATCTCTGGGCAGTTCTGACGCTCTGAATAAAGTGTCCAAGGGCAGTCCTTCCAAAAATAGCCACAGGAGCTAGCTATTGGAAACAAAGACCACCACAGTCAGGAGGTGACTGACAATGCTGTAACAGCATCCAAGGGGATTTGGGCAGAGCACCCACCATTTTGCTAGAGTCAGACTCTGCACAGGTGCTTGCCATTTAATTTCATTCTTACCAGCAATCTATGTACGTCTTGCGATTTTTCTATGAAGCACGTGCTATTTCCAAATGCATGTTTTATGGGTTAATTGACTAATCAGTTCAGATTTCCTCCTTGATTTGCTTAGACCCTAAAACTTTTGACGTGCAAGTGAGCCATTAGTGAGAAAGTGTGGGACTAGAGTGCCATCCAGTGGTCAGTTTGGGATCTAACATATACCTATAGAAAGTCAGCCCTGGGTCTGAGTAGCCCTGGGTCTTAGTAGCATTCAGGATTGTCAATAACACAGCCATTGCAGTCTCAGATGGATTGGAATACTCCCCCTGCCTTCCACACACACTAACTGATTTAAATCTGTTTGAGATATGACATAGATAGGGCAACTGATGTGAAAATCCATGTCATAGGGAAAGCTGGCATTCCATTTTCTGTTTTGCATGTTTGCTTTAGGTATGGAGCCCTGTATAGCTTAGTAGATGCAATTCAGTTATAGAAAAGCAGCAATAATAGTAACTTGAGCTGGGAGAACAAAAAATTGTCAACGCGATTCATAATCCCCTCTGGAGTCCTGGTGTGGCACTGTAGGATATGTCCTGGACTGCTAACTGCAAGGTTAGCAGTTCAAACACACCGGGCACTCCTCAGAAACCTTATACAGGGTATCTATGAGTCAGAGCCGACTTCATGGCACTTAACAAAAACCCTCCAGGGGCATTAAAGGGTGATTAGAAGGGCATAGGACATGGCATCACAAATCACTCTCTTATAAAATGTGGAATTAGGATCTGAACCCTGATAACACTACTTCTCAAGACTCAAGCTGAGACCAAACCAGTTACTAGCCAGCCAACTTTGACTTCTGGCGAGCCCATATGTGTCAGAATAGAATTATGTTCCACAGATTTTCAATGGCTCATTTTTTAGAAGTAGATCAGTAGGTCTTTCTTCCAAGAAGCCTCTTGGTGCATTTGAACTTCCTACCTTTCAGTTAGCAGCCAAGTGTATTAACCATTTGTACAATCTGGAACACCACCCTGGAATAAAGAAAAGGAAGTCTGGGTTTCTCAACCAGGGATGATTTTACTCCACTCCTAACCCCAACTTCTGGTGATTCTTGGTGACACTTTCGATTGTTCCACCTCGAGGGGAGACATGCTACTGGCATGTGTGAATAGAAGACAAAAATGCTTCTAAACATTGTACAATACACAAGACAATCTCCTATGACCGAGAATTATCCAGAACCAAATGCCAATAGTGCTGAGGTTGAGAAATACTGACATAAGAGATAATATCCATCCATCACTTGGCTGGACTACAGGATAATGCACTGGGCTGCAAGGTCAGTTTGAACTGCAAGGTCAGTAGTTCAAACCCACCAGTGCTCCTGGGAAGTCCTATCCAGGGTCGCTTTGAGTTGTAATCGACTTATTGGCACTTAACAACAACATTCATCACTAGGACTCCCAGTGTGGCACTGTAGGATAAGCACTGGACTTTGAACCACAAGGTTGGCAGTTCAAGTACACCAATTGTTGTTGTTGTTAAGTGCCATCAAGTCAATTCGGACCCATAGTGACCCTGTATAGGGTTTCCAAGGAGCAGCTGGTGAGCTTGAACCACCAACCTTGCAGTTCAAATGACTTTGCACTCTGATGCATTACCTACAGTGCCATACCAAGACTCCAAACACACCAGTAGTTCCTTGGAAATGCTACATAGTGTTGCTATGAGTCAGAATCCACTGACAGCAGTTAACAATAACAACATTCACCACTAGGTAAATTTTGAAAGGATGACAAATGCTAGGAAGACCTAACAATTATCTGGCCATGTGTTTGTCTTCTAAATCCAATCTAGGGATGTTTTGATTTGTAACTAGCTCTAAGACAGAGCCTGAGATCTGAAAAATATGTTTGTACAGTTTTGCTCTGCAACAGGAGTTTTGGTGATGCAATGGTTAAGGGTTCTGCTACCAACGGAAAGGTGGGCAGGCAGTTTCAACCTGGCAGATAAACCCCACCAGATGTGGCAGAGAAGTTGTGGACCTCTGCTTCAGGAAAGACTGTTGTTGTTAAGTGCCATCGAGTCATTTCCGACTCATAACGACCCTGTAAAAGGTTTCCAAGGAGCGACTGCCAATATTGCGATTCAAACAGACCTTGCAGTCCTGTGCTTATCCTACAGCAACACACCAGGACTCCTCTGGAAAGATTACAGTCCTGGAAATCCTACAGGGCATATCCACACTATGAGTTGATATCAATTTGACAAATCATTGTTTTGTTGTTTTTTTTTTTTTGAAACTTTGCAGTCCATACCACTACAACTTCCTGCCAGCATTATACACTACCATCCCTTCTTATCTACACAGTGCACATAGAACTAATACTTTGCAATCTGCTTGTTAAAATGATGGGCATTGATTCCCTTTCTCTTGATTTTTGACACTTTCCTTTTGCTTTCTCCTTTAGTTGTGCATACTGGCTTCAGATTTCATATCTCACCAAATGCCTTTTTTCAGCTCTGTGAGGGCTCCAGGCTTGTGAAGCGTTGACACATGATAGTCTCTGAGCGCCATTTACATCACTTAGGTGTTCCTTCCAGTCTCCTCTAGGAGATTGCTTAATTGCTTTTCAAACAACGCTTATGTTTTCCTAGGTTTTATAGCTTCTTCCAGAAGATGATTACAATGTCCTATTATTTTTTTTCAAGTAAAAATAGCACTTTCTTACCCCTTGGTAATGTATGCACTGTCAATTTCAATAGCTCCAGCTGTCTTTACCAACATAGATCTCTTTTTCCTTTTATTTCCCTGTCTTTGTTATTATCATCCTGTTTAACCTTTCTCAGAGGGAGCATCCTAGGCATACAATGATATTTATAGTCAGTCTCTGTCCCTTTTGTGGTTACAATTAAAAGTTAAACACTGCACACTTAGCTTCAAGTTGAAATTTTTCATTTTTTTAGAGGATGAATTTACTGAAAGGTTAATAACTATGCCATGTACATTTTTAGTGTATGGTTCCTTTCTGAGAAAGGGAGAAAGATACCATGCAGTTTTCGTCTATTTGAATTATGGGTTAATTTTTTTTAAAATATGTAATTGCAGGCCAAATGCCAAATTTAAAATTTGTTTATACCATACTTAAAACACAAATAATGAATGGAACTAAATGAAAGAAATGATTTTTTTGAAGTTGCTACTGAATTTAATTTGAAAAGAACAAAACTTAATGTCCTTTTCCTTAAAATACCTACCCTCATCTGGCATGCTGTAGTTAAGTGCTGTCAAGCCTGTTCTGACTCAGAGTGATCCTGTATAGGGTTTCCAAGGGTGTCTGGTGGGTTTGAACTGCCGACCTTGTGGTTAGAAGTCCAATGCTTATCCGACAGTGTTACACCAGGACTCCATTTTTCAAAGTGGATAATATCTGCAAGGGGAAAGCAAAAGATTGTTAAAATACCAATTAAGGGTTGGAAGTTGGATCAAGTACTCCAAATCCTACATGCTCATGCCTTCTCCCCCTCCTAAGATGTCTGACAAGGGAAGACCATCTGCAAAGTGACAGAAACAAAAAAGCCACTAAATAGCAGCTTTCTTAACAATTACACAAGCATCTTAAGACACTCCCATCTATGTCTATTGGGTTTTCTAGCAAAGGCAAGATTGGTGAATGCAACTCAGACTGGTTAGTCTGTTTAAGGTTTCCTAAGTCTTACTTTCTCAAGTCTAGGTCACCTGGTACTGTAGAACAGGATTCAAATGTCTGATCCCATTCAACTACTGAAGTGTCTCAGAAATCCAGAAAAAAAGAGCTGAAGCTATTGATCTCTGATGATATTTTGTTGCCATTGGACTTTATTCTACCATTTCTCAGTCATCTGGAAGTCCCAGGGAAATAATTGTACTTTAGTAATAATTGTCCCTTAATCAACGACTGACAGAAGTTGGTATATAATGTACCACTCACTCCTACCCACTGGAGGGCATAACTCTTAGATGCATATTCTACAGAAGTCCCAATTGAAATTGAATTCCAAGAGCCCACGTGGAAGACTTTAAAAAAAAAAAAAAAATTATAACACCTTTTAAGGCTTTCTTCTTTTCCATGTCTTACTTATCCACTCTGATACTGATGTTCCCTGGAATCACTTCTCAAATAAATTACTTTAACACATATCCTTATTTCAGAGTCTGATTTTCAGGAAACCCAAACCAAGACAAAAATGATGACTCTTTCTGTTCCTAGTAGGCAGGTCTTATCCAGGGATATTGGAAGAAAAACAGGAAGTAGGAAGAAGCTCTGGTGTACAAGGATACATACACATCTGTACAATATCTTCTGAGTCCAGAAGTCCCCATTCACTAGAACTTACCCAGCAAGTGTCGCAGATTCTGACCAATAAGATTTGCAATTTTTCTCCATTGTCCATTGTTGTTGTTATGTGCTGTGAAATCAGTTCCGACTCATAGTGACCCTATGCACAACAGAACAAAATACTGCCCGATCCTGGGCCAACCTCACTATTGTTGCCACACTTGAGCCCATTGATGCTGCCACTTTGCCAATCCATCTTGCTGGGGGTCTTCCT
>NW_006408557.1:4948415-4948897 GCF_000296735.1 Chrysochloris asiatica
TTCAATAACGAAAAGTCAGGGCTTGAATTTTCTCTTCAGTTCCCCCAGCTTGAGAATGTTGAGCGTGTTCTTCCTTTTTGGTTTTCTGACTCCAGATCTTTGCACATTCTGTTGTAATATTTGACTTTATCTTCTCGAGCTGAGCTTTGAAATTTTCTGTTCAGCTCTTGGACCTCCTCATTTCTTCCATTTGCTTTAGCATCTCTATCCTGGAAAGCAAGTTTCAGTGTCTCTTCTGACATTCATTTTGATCTTTTCCTTCTTTTTTGTCTTCTTAGTAACTTTCTGCTTTCTTCCTGCTTGATGTTCTTGATGTCATCCCACAACTCTTCTGGTCTTCGGTATTTAGTGTTTAATGTAAGAAAATTAGAAATAGTAAAAAATGATATGGAACGCATAAACATCAATATCTTAGGCATTAGCGAGCTGAAATGGACTGGTATTGGCCACTTTTAATCTGACAACCACATGGTTTACTATGC
>NW_006408557.1:4949225-4954219 GCF_000296735.1 Chrysochloris asiatica
GCCTTGGTGATAGAAATGATGCTGGAGATCACATGATAGAATTTTGCAATCAATGATTTGTTCATTTCAGACACCTTTTTTAGACAGCTTAAAAGATGACTATACACATGGACCTCACTAGATGGAATACATAGAAATCAAATTGACTATATCTGCCAAAAGAGATGATGGAAAAGCTCCATATTATCAGCCAAAACAAGGCCAGGGGCAGGCTGTGGAACAGACCATCAATTGCTCATATACATTTCAAACGGAAGCTGAAGAAAATGAAAACAAGTCTATGAGAGCCAAAATATGACCTTGAATACATCCCACCTGAATTTAGAGATATCCAAAGAGTAGATTTGGTTTGATATATTCCTGTAATAGTATTACAAAAATTTGTCTCTATTTCATATTCAAAACATCTGACCATCCCTAGTCACCTATCAGTTTCAGATTCATCATGGTAGAACTTAATATCCTACCATTAAAAACAAAACATTAAACATTAAAAAACAAAACCATTCTTAGATTCATCCATTTCCTGGCATGAATATGACTCAGAGATGTGGAAAAACTTGTAGTGCAGCCTTTTGGGTGTATTTTATTAAAAGATAAGATTATGATTGAAGCAAGAGCTCGGCAAACATTTGTTTATTGCTTCTGAATTCAACAGGCAAGGAACATTTACTCAGATTGGGAAGCTGAATCAAATGGCTGCCAGGTTAAGAGAGGTTTCACTTAAAGATCAAACCAAAATAAAATGAGAAAGATGAAAATAATTTGAAATAGATTATTTTTTTATAACAAGGGAAACTGTTCTAAGTAGAGATTTGTATCTGAAACACAATTATTCTAAAAACCAAATGTGTAACTGAAGAGGCATAACCAAATCGGCATTAAGTGAAGCCTTAAATTTTAATCATGAAAATAATATCAAGCATTTGGAGGTGCCTACTCTCTACTTCCCAGAAGATTAAATTGAGTGCCTGATGCCTTATTAACACCTGGTGCTCCCAGGTAGCTCCAGGTTCTAGCTTGCCAGGCCCAGCCCTACTTGCTGTCATTTTACTCTTTATATTTGGACCTCATTCCCTAGGACATAGTGGATCGGAAGATAGACCAGCCTGGAACCCGTTAAAAGGTTTAGAATTTTGCATTTCACAAGTGCAACTAGCATGGTGCCCTTCTGCTAGAGGAAAAAGCTGCAGAGGTTAGTAGGGCTGACATTCAGGTTTGGGAAGTGTGTCAGTTTTTCTAGTTTCACACACAGATGCCCATTAATATATAGAGCAGGCCCCAAACCAATAAAGACTTGTTCCATGACCAAGTAAGTGAAGAGCTAAGGATTCTGTTTGGTGCTTTTCCAAGCCTTTGGCTACTCTCTCTCAAGTGTTCCAGCATGTTTTCTTATTTCCACCTAATTTCCCTCAACCTTCCTGGAAACTTGTTACATGGAGCAAAAATGAAACTCATATATCTAGATGTGACACATGATTTTGCCTCTGCAAACTCCATGGAGGGTAGTTAACATCTCTAAGAATCATTGATACTAGTGCTAAAATTTTGAGCTATTCATTTGTTTGTTGTTATTGTTGTTAGCTGCCATCAAGTCACCCCTGATCATGGTGACTCCACACACAATGGAACAAAATGCTGCCCAGCCCTGCAACATCCCCGCGATCAGTGTGGATTGGACTGTTGTGATACGTTGGGCTTTCATTGTCTGATTTTAGAAAATAAATAATCTGGCTTTTCTTTCTAGTGTATCTTTGTCTGAAAACTCTGCTGAAACCTGCTCAGCAACATGACAATGCATGAGGTACATCTGCTGGGCATTGAACCTGGTATCCTACAAGGAATGTGAGAACTCTACCACTGACCTGGCATAGCTCTCATGAACTATTTCTCTACTAGTTGGTAGTCGCTGTTATGAGCACCCAAGTGTCCCTTCCATGTCCTTCAAGACTCACAAGTGCCTCCACTGAGATCACCAGGTCTTAGAATAATTAAATCATTAATGCCAGGCATAGTACCTATCCTTCAGGGCTCTGCTCCATTCTCACTGTACTCCATAGTGCTTATTTGGCGGAACTCAGATTTTTGCATTTTCTTTCTCTCTGGAGTCTGACTCTTCAAGTCCTCATTACTTTGATATATCACTGATGACCTTAAACATATTTTACATATTTTGTCCATATACTCTTAATAGTTTTTTTTTTTTTGGTGAGGTGGTTGATATGCAATAAACTACTCTATTACAACTGAAAGCAGAAACTGTCTGTGGACTTCTTATGTAAGACAGACGAATCCATTGACAGCCAGTAGCTCCTCAGAGAGTAGGGTCAGAGCACCAGGAGCAGGCAACTGGAAAACTCTTGTAGCAGAAGGTAGATAGATCATCACCACTTTGTTCACATATGAGAAGGCGAAACAGGTTTCACAGCACAGCACAGCACAGCAGCAGTTGTGCTGCCAAACATTACAGCATGATTACATAATTACATGATTACGTAAGAGTTTGCATAATGATGTCATTATTGTGCAAGCGCATTGTGGTGTTGTATTTCCCTTAGTCATTTTCTGGCAGATGTCTAGAGCCTTGGCATTAACGGCACCATCTTGGAAACAGGTTTTCTATTCTATACCTCTGCTTGTGGCCCTCATCCCTGTTTACTAAATTATTGAGAGTTTGGTTACTTGCAGCCAAATGAATTCCTGGTAAGTTTACTTTCACTAGTCCCATGTACCAGTTGTGTGTAAAGATCAGAGCATGCGGTCTAAAGAGAAGGAAGTCAAGCAGCCTGCCATGGAGGAGAGAACCATTATAGGCAGAATCTTCTTAAAAAGTAAACACATCAGGGGAATCAAAGAAGTATCATTAGAATTTATTCAATTTGAAAAACAGGAAGAAATCCATGTAGTTATTGTTAGGTGCCATCAAGTCAGTTCTAGCTCATAGAGACTCCCTATATAGCAGAATGAAACACTATCAAGTCCTGTACCATCTTTACAATTGTCCCCATGTTTGACTTCATTGTTGTAACCATTGTGTCAATATATTTCATTGAGATCTTCCTCTTTTTTACCAACTCTCTACTTTACCAAGCATTGTGTTTATATCCAGGGACTTGTCCCTCCCCATAACATGTTCAAAGAATATGAGACACAGTCTTGCCATCTTTGCTTCTAAGGGGCATTCAGTTATACTTCTTCCAAGACAGATTTGCTCATTCTTCTGGCTCTTCATGGTATAGTCAGTGTTCTTCACCAACATCGTAATTCAAAGGTATCAGTTCTTATTTGGCCTTCCTTATTCATTATCCAGCTTTCACATGCATATAAACTGATTGAAAATACCATCACTTGGACCAGGGACATCATAATCCTCAAAGTGACATTTTTGCTCTTTAATAACACTTCTAAAGATGTCTTTTGGAGCAGATTTATCCAATGCAATTCTTCTTTTGAGTTTTTGACTGTGCTTCCATTGGTGTTGATTGTGAATTTAAGTAAAATGAAATCCTTGACAATTTCAGCCTTTTCTCTGTTTAATGTGTTGTAACTTATTGGTCCAGTTGTGAGAATTTTTGGTTCCTTTATGTTGAGGTACAATCCATGTTGAAGGCTGTAGTTTTTTTTATCTTCATTATAAGTGCTTTAAGCCACCTTGATCTCAATAAGCAATGTTGTATCATTTGCACTTTGCAAGTTGTTAAGAAGTCTTCTTGCAATCTTGATGCTGAGTTCTTCTCCATATAATCCATCTTTTCAAATTATTTGCTCAGCATTGTTGTTAGGTGCCATCAAGTCAGCTCCGACTCAAAACAACCCTATGCACAACAGAACAAAACATTGCCCACTTCTGTGCCATCTTAACAAATATTGCTATGCTTGAGATCATTGTTGCTCCCACTGTGCCAACCCTTCTTGTTGGGGGTGTTCCTCTTTTTAGTTGACCGTTTGCTTTACCAAGCATGATGCACTTCTCCGGGAACTGTTCCTCCTGACAACATGTCCAAAGTCTTAGAGATGAAGGCTGGCCATCCTAGCTTCTAAGGAGCATTCTGGTTGTACTTCTTCCAACACAGATTTGTTGTTCTTCTGGTTGTCCATGGTACTTTTAATATTCTGTTACAACACCATAACTCAAATGAATCAATTCTATAGTCTTCCTTACTCATTGTCCAACTTTTACATGCATAAGAGACTATTGAAAATAACAAGGCTTGGTTGGGTAGGTGCACCTTAGTCATCAAATGGATGTTTTTGCTTGTGAACACTTTAAATATGTCTTGTACAACAGATTTGCTTAATGCAACACACCTCTTGATTTCTTTGTGTGTGTGTGTTAAACTTACTTTTATTTATTTATTTATTTAAATGTCTTATTGTGAATTATGTGATAGTTTACATGGGAGAACATTAATTTAACATTCATGCCATCATTCACCATCTCATTGCCATGGTTACAATCCCCTCCATACATCGTCAACCAACCAAAGGGTATACCCTGAAAGCCTGCCCCATGGTTGTCAGCACACAGCCCTTCTCCCTCTCTGGGTCTAGAGTCCCCAGCCACTCCAACTCTCCATGTCACCGTCCCTGCCTCCATCTCTGGCCTCACTGTTTCTCTGGGTAGGGTCCCACATTCCACTCTTCTCCCTTGATGGTCCCAGGGACCTCTGCTCCTGTTCTGCAAAGTCAACCACTCCCCTCATTTTGCTACATAATGTCTACCTTTACATTTTCAATCCTCACAGTCAGTCCTGATGGCAATTATTCACTATTGTGCCACATGAGTGCCATCCCCATCTCCTTTCATCAACCCTGCCCAGACAGATTGGACACTACTCTGTGGAGATTCTACTTTCCTCCGTGCCCTCTGGATCTAGGCTCCTCTTGAAAGCTTGTAAGCCAGTCACTTCTTGCCTTTGTAGCCCCCACCCCCACCCCATTTTGGATAGCCAATGACCAAGTTGCCCATCCCTGTCCACTCTGTGTATCAAGGG
>NW_006408557.1:4979714-4983484 GCF_000296735.1 Chrysochloris asiatica
CCTCGATACATAGGGTAGACAGGGATGGGCAACTTGGACATTAGCTACCCAAAATGGGGGCTTACAAAGGCAAGAAGTGACTGGCTTACAAGCTTTCATGAGGGAGCCTAGATCCAGAGGGTGCAGAGGAAGGTAGAATCTCTACTGAGTAATATCAGGTCTGTCTTGGTCAGCTCCTGAAAGGAGATGGGGATAGGATTCTTGCAGTACAATAGTGAATAATTGCTGTCAGGAATGACTGACGGTTGGAAATGTAAAGGTAGACATTTTGTAGTAAAAGGAGGGGAGTGGTTGACTTTGCAGTCCAGGAGCGGAGGTCCCTGGGACCATTGAGGAAGAAGAGTGGAGTGCGCGACCCTACCCAGAGAAACAGTGACATCAGAGATGGAGCGGCTGGGGACTCTAGACCCAGAGAGGGAGAGGGTCTGTATGCTGAAGACAGAGGGGCAGGCTTGCAGGGTATACCCTTCGGTTGTTTGATGATGCATGGAGGGGATTGTAACCATGGCAATAAAACAATATATGATAGGATGAATGTAAAGCTAGTGTTCTCCCATGTAAACTATCACATAATTCACAATAAAACATTTAGGATAACAACAAACAAACTATATGCAGAATTCACAAAGTTAAGCTGCCATCTTTAATTGTCTTGGTCCTATCTACCTGGTCCCAGTTTCTGGTATTGTCCTTTATAATCTCTTTTAAACACTTCAGTCAGATTCATCTGTGAAAATATAAAACAGATAACGTTACCCTCTGTGTTGATTTCTAATTTTTCTTAAAGTTACAGTCAGTCTCAAGAATTGCTTGTTGCTAAGTGCCGTCAAGTTGGTTTCAACTCATAGTGACCCCATATAGGATTTCCAAGGAGTGGCTTGTGAGTTTGAACCACTGGCTTTCTGGCTAGCAGTGTAATTCTACATTACCACACAACACCAGGACTCCATTTCCTCTCTTGCTCTCATCTGTTCTCACTCCCTTTAAGGATATTGGCCTCCTCGTTGTTGTTTAGACATGCTAAGCATGCCTCTTTCTCTGGCTTCTACATTGCTATTTGAATCCCTCAGCCCCATGTTTCCTCCTTATCTCCCTCAAGTCCTTGCTCAATTTTCACTTTTGACTGAGACCTCTCCTGATCACCTCATTTAAATTTCACTCTTCCCTTATAGGAGTCCCGGTATGGTGCTGTAGGATAATCACTGAACTGCAAGTTTAGCAGTTCAAACTAACCAGCTGTTCCTCAGAAACCCTATACAGGGTTACTGTGTGTAAGCACCAACTCAAAGGCACTTAACAACAATTCCCCTCATTAGCATTCTTAAACCCTCATATCCAGTCCTAGTTGCAGTTGCACTCATTGTCTTCTGTGTGCTGCATAAATCTTATTTATTGTGTTTATTGACTACTGTTTATTTCACCCAGGCGACTTAAGCTCCGCCAGGGAAGAAATTTTTGTCTGTGTATGTGAGGCATAGTAGGTGCTCAGTTGTTGACAGATTGTTCTGGGTGATGGTGTGATAATAAGACATCACATGATAAGATAGTAACTCTCTAAGACAATAAAGTCATAATTGGTAGCATTTTTCAGTTTTCATGCAGCAAATACTCTGAAGCCGGCTAACTTCAGGCTGCCAACATTCAGATGGCACTGAATGCAGCTGAGTCAGGAAGAAATGCACACAGCTGATTTACCAAGGCACACGTGGCTTCAGCATACAATGGTCCTGGGCCAAGGAGAACACATTGATTTCATCAATGAAAACTGTAATTGACTGGTAGAATCCCTATAGCCACAATGTTGAAAAGAATACTGAAAACTGGCCAGACTTGGCAGGAAAATATGTTATAATTAGCTGCATAAGCACAGAAAGATGATTTATCATTCTGCTTTAGGATACTTCTTTAGGGAAGATAAAATGTGGCATTCTGAAATGTACTTTTCAGCTTTTTGTTTGTTTGGTTTTTGTTCTTTTTTCTGATTTTTACCCCTCTAGTTAAGTGCCACTGAGTCAGTTCCAACCCATAGTGACCCTGTATAGGGTGTCCAAGGAGCAGCTGGTGAGCTTGAACCATTGACCTTGCTGTTCAAACCAACTTTGCAGTCCAGCACACTTACCCATAGTGCCACACCAAGACTCCTTTTTTTCCTTAACAGACTAAAATGTCAGTTGCATATAGCCTAAATTATTTCACAATGAGAAAATCTTATCTATATTACACAAGAAAGCCTAAAAACATTTTCATTTTTAGGTCAGGGAAATATGGGTATCAAACTGTTAAGGATATTTTTGAAGGTAAAATCATGACTATAATACAAATACAAAATGAAAATGGGTCTCAGATTTTAACTCATTTATTAATGAGGAAACAAATAAGGTATTACAAACAGTTCAGAAGATTTTTCTAAGAACCCTACTAATATAGTCAGTGAGGAATGCTGAACTAAATTTACAAATAAATGTAAACGTAATCTCTCTGTATTGCAATTACCTATTGGATCCTACAGAGCATAATCTATTTGCATTTCTATGGATCAGAACCATTTGCTTTGTTAATTGGTTTCCTACAACTTACAGAGCTGTAAAATAGCCAAAAGTCAATGAAGTCAATAAAAGGCTGTGGAGACCCAAAGGGGGATCTAGAAATGGCACTCAGTACTCTTGCACACGCATCTTAACATCTTTCCCAATGTTTCAAGTTACGCTCAACACATATTTCTTTAGCTAGTAAATGATGCATCGGAAGCAAAGCAGGAACACATCTCAAAAAAAATGTCATCAACTGTTCATGCTCTGCTTTGAGGACAAGAAAGATGAGATTAAGAATCAATGTCTGTATCTGAAACATGAATCATTGAGTTTAGTAACAAGGGGGCTTTAGTAGGGTTTTGGGACTAGAAACCCAATTAGTATGGTTTCAAATCAAAATAAAACTGAGGAAGTTGAGCCAATTTGGTGACTCTGGGGATAGCATTACTTTAAAAGAGAAAAAGAACTTTAGCTAGAACAAATTATTGGATGAAGGGAGGATGTTATTAAAGATGAAAGATAATTCAGCATTTAGTATGATAAAGGTAACTTGATAAAGGGGCAATGATTGACAAAAAATAGGGAACAGGTAAGAGGAAGAGAATCTAGCTCACATGGTGGAGAATTGTCTGATGTTGAAGAACAAGCTATTCAACAATTGTGTATCAGTATGTTGTCTAGTTTTCTTGTTGTCTCTGAATTTCAGTGAAAACAAAATTTGGAGGTCGTTTAACAATAGCCATTAGACATAATCCACATGAGGATAGCTGCTATCTTTCTACTTACACTTGGAGGCTGTGCTAACCAATATGATAACTACCAGACTCATGCTGCTATTTAAATGAAAATAATAAAAATGTAAATTCCAGTTCTTCAGTTGCACTAACTGCAGTTTGTGTGCTCAATAATCACATTTTGTTACTGTTTCTACATTGGACCCACAGATAACAAATGATTTCCAACATCACATGAAGTTCTATTGGACAGTGTTGGTCTAGAAGAATTGATAGAGATTTTGTTAGAGTGGGAGCACCTGAACCTATATTGAGAGTACTGTAACATTCTCCCACTCTGTTTCATTATTTTTTCTTACAAATTGCATGCTTGTTTATGCTTCTGCTCTGCTGCTCTGCCCTGGGCTCATTTTCACGGGATGAAGGAACTGGAGAGAGATGACGCATGAAGCAAGGACAGGAAAAAGCAATGGGGCAGGCTTGTAGGATATATACCCTTTGGTTG
>NW_006408557.1:4983584-5001602 GCF_000296735.1 Chrysochloris asiatica
ATTGTAAGCATTGCAATGAAACAAAATATGATAGGTTGAGTGCAAAACTAATGTTCTCCCATGTAACCTCAATTCACAATACAAGCTTTAAAAAAAAAAGAAAAAGCAATGGCAAAATCTTTTATGACCACTTCCCCTGATGTAGATTAGTGAAAACTTGATAGTTAGATTGGTGTCTGTTGATTCTTTTTGACTTCTAATTCTTACATTGTTGTTGTTGTTAAGTGCCATCGAGTCGGGTCCGACCCATAGCGACCCTGTAATTCTTACATTAGTATTATTTAAGTCATATACTAGCACATTTTATTTTAAAATTAATTTTTAAATTATGGGAAATCTTCACTGCTATGAATTTAAACCAATTTGGACATTGTGGGTATGGAAGACATATTTCAACTTTTTCAAATCTTTTTTCCAATTCTGACAACACCCATTTTTCCACCAGCAATCTCTACCTCTCTACTGGGTTCAATAATTCATTGCAACGAGCACAAAGAACTCACAGACCACACTCATGATTATGGAGTTAATTAGGACAGTAACCAGCCACAACTCAGGATCAAGACCAATTTGGAAATAACTCAGGACACAGTTCTTGAATCAGAACAGCTTCTTCTTGACCACACCCACAGGCAGGTCCTGCTCGATCCTGGACTCTGTTTTCATCAGGCAAATGTTACAGATTTTTAGTTTGTTGATAAGTAACTAGTTGTTTTTGTTAGGTGCCATTGAGTCAGTTCCGACTCATAGTGACCCTATGCACAAGAGAACGAAACACTGTCCCATGTCATGCTCACAGTTGTTACACCACCACTGCGTCACTGCTGCTGCCACTGTGCCAAGTCCATCTCATTGGGGGTCTTCCTCTTTTTTGATGACCCTCCACTCTACCAAGCATAATGTCCTTCTCCAGGAACTGGTCCCTCTTGAAAACATGACTGAAGTATGAGAGATGATGTCTGGCCATCTGGCTTTTATGGGGCATTCTGGCTGTACTCCTTCCAACACAGATTTGTTCTTCTGTAAGTCCATGGTACCTTTAATATTAATCTCCAACATCATAACCCAAATGCATCAATTCTTCTATGGTCTTCCTTATTTACTGCCCAACTTTCACATATGTATGAGGTTATTGAAAATACTATGGTTTGGGTCAGGTACACCTTAGTCTTCAACCTGATACCTTTGCTTTCAAGAAGCCTTGCACACCAACCACTAAAGCCAGTGTGATGAAATTAAAGACTTCTACCAACTTCTGTGTAAAATTGATCAAACATGTAATCAGATGTATTGATAATTACTGGTGATTGGAATTCAAAAGCTGAAAACAAAGGGGAAGGGTCAGTGGTTGAAAAATATGGCCTTGGTAATAGAAATGATGGTGGAGGTTTCAAGACAGAATTTTGCAAGACCAATGATATTCATTTCAAATACCTTTTTAAACAACATAAAAGACAACTATACAACTATACACATGGACCTCATCATATGGAATTCACAGAAATCAAATTGACTACATCTGTAGAAAGAGACATTGGGAAAGCTCATTACCAGCCAAAACAAAACCAGGGGCAGACTCTGGAACAGACCATCAATTGCTCATTGCAAGTTCAAGCTCTAGCTGAAGAAAATTAAAACAGAGCCAAAATATGATAAGTGACTAGAGTTCCCAGGAAGTCTCCTGCCTGAAGGTGTTCAGTTCTCTTACTTCGTGGGTCAGCAAACCTACTGAAATGATCTCTTGATCTAGTGTAACTGTTGTCTCATGCTGCAGCTGGTCCAGTTTTACAACTCTCCATTGTTAACAGCTCTCCAGTGTTCCAGTTCTCTGGTCTCAAAGGATATACTACTCTCCTGGCTCCTCTTCTTCTTGATGATAGTGTGTTCTGCTTTGGTGGTGGTGGCGTGCCATGGAGTCGCTTCCAACTCATACTAGACTAACTCTTTATGGGAACAGAAAGTCTCATCTTTCTCCTATGGAGTGGCTGATGGGTTTAAACTGCAGACCTTATAGTTGGTAGTCCAGTCTAGAACAACATCAGGGCTCCTTACTCTTCCTCTGTATCTTTTTTTCCATTTGTTCTCTTGAATTTGCTTAGTTAATGGGTGATGTACAGATTGTAGAGTGGTACAAAAAGTTTCTGATCGTGGTGGCAGCATGAAAACTATGTTCGGATATTTTAAGCCTTGGTCAATATGATGCTGAGGAAAATATGATCTAAATAGTATTATGAAGATAATTTTGGCATTCTCTGTTATACTGAAGACAAATGAAAGACTTGCTTTGAAAGAATAAGGAAAAGATAAACATGATTTTCAAAAATTGACTTTTTTAAGCTTTATGGATTGAATTTTTATTTCCATCATAATAATTTCAAGATCAAAGAAAACACAAAATTTAGAAAGGTTGAGAAGCTTGACAGAAACTAAGTTTTGAAGCAATGTGACAATTTAAACAGTCCTTAAAGACAAAAAAAATGTTACACTTAGATATGCCATGAAGTATGTCATAAGTATGGGGTAAGAAGGAAGGATTGTTCAAAGTTAAGAAGAAATAAGCAACGCTCCTGAAATGTCTGTCCCAATCTAAAAAAAAATTAGGGATAAATTAGTATAGAGTTACTCCTAAAATTTATATAGGAAAAAGTAACTAGTGAAAAATTTCCACAAATGTTTAAAGAAAGAACAATAAAAAAGAATATGCTCTTCCTAATGTTAAAAGTATACTGAATGTCTACATAAATTAAAATAGTATTATACTGGTTGAAAACTTACAAACAGATCAATAAAAATAGTAATGAGTTCTGAAAGAGGCTCAAACCATTTTACACAATACTCAACATATCATAAAGAAAATGTCAAAATCAACGATAAAAGAAGGTAGGGGGAAAAACTTAGAGCCTTGCTTAATATTATTTGCCAAAATAGAATCTATCCAAAAAGAACCATGGAAACAAAGAAACAATTGTTTAAAAATAAACTAGAAAAATAAGAGATGAATTTTAGCTAGATTTAGGTAGGGAAAGATTTTGTTAGCTTAAAAGCAATGAAAGAAATCACATTTAGCCCCACGGTGTCATTGTAGTCACATCAGAGCTAACTGATCAGACTCTCTTTCACCTAAGAGAACATCTTCAAGGCATGTCTGCATTTGCAGGAATAGAACCAGATGGTTTAAACCATTGTTTTTCAATCTGTAATCAGTGCACCAGCTATATCATAATATTTGGAGATAATATATTTAAAAAAAGCAAATGAAAATTATAAAAAAAAATGATATATAAAAAACGTTTTGATTCTAGCTTTGATGTCTCTTTTCACATGTACGTGTGTGTGTATATGTGAGAGATATATGTATACACACATGCACACATATAGGTATACACACATATACATGAGAGAAATTTATTTATATATTGTTGTTGTTAAATGCCGTCGAGTCAGTTCTGACCCATAGCAACCCTGAACAGGGTTTCCGAGGCTGTAAATCTTTACTGGAGTAGAAAGCCTCATCTTTCTCCCACAGAGCAGCTAGTAGTTTCGAACTACTGACCTTGCGGTTCACAGTCCGATTCGTAACCACTACACTACCAGAGCTCCCTTATTTATATATACACAAACATATATATGTCTGTATGTAGATACACATACATGTGAGAGAGAAAAAAGTTTACTTCAAGGAATTGGCTCATGCAAATTGGCTTAGTCCAAGATCTGAAGGTCATGTTATCGAGGCTTGCTTTCCAAAATCTATTAAGTCAGGCAATGAGAAGAGTGAAGAGTATAAGAACTTTGGTAAGATATCTACTTATATTCTGGAAGTAGAACACACCCTACACACACACACACACACACACACATTTATAACTGGTTCTGTTTCGCTAGAGAACCCTTAAAGATAAAGGCCCTGGTTTCTTATCAAGGAGAAGGCAGCTTCTCCTGAAATGTGATGTTACCACCTCATCCCCTGCACATCATACCATTCTGCCTGGGTTTACAGCCTGCAGTTGTAATACATTGCTCAAAGGCAATGGTTAACAGTGTTAGAGAATCTATGTGTTATCTTAGAGGATTTTTCTATCATTTGGAGAAAAATACAGTGAGGCACTCACTGTAGGATAAACACTGAACTGCTAACCACAAGGTTGGCAGTTCAAACCCACCACTCACTCCTCAGAAACCCCATCTCAGGTCAGTATGAGTTGGAATTGATTCAATGGCACTTAACAACAAACCAGTCATTTACTACCACTGACTTTTGTGAACATGTTTCTGTCTACTGTGACTGGAACAATGAATTCATCATACATTCTTCATCTCAGCTTTCTACTAGTTTGAGAGATTAGAAAGACAAACGCTATTTTGTAGAATTCTTTGCTGTTAGGGTTCTGGGTGTAAATTGAGTGCTTCCAGTTAGATGGACTCACATGATATTTGGATAACAGAAAGAGGTAAAGGCTATCTTCCTGCACCCTTTTGGTTGCCTCTGTTGGTAAGAAAGGATGTGAAGATGTAAGATTTACAGCACAGATTGTGGTGGCTTCTTGATCTTGGCAGAGCTACCCAAGTAGTCTCTGAGGAGGTAGTTGCCCTGGTGGGTCAATTGTGTCAGTATTCCAATGGTGGATGATTCTGAAAGGCTAGCCTAGAGCGTGCTCCTTTAGGTGCTACCATGAATTTGTAAACACCGAATCCACCTATCAACACTCATGGAAGCAGCAGTCAAGAAATCAAACAATGTATTGCATTAGGCAAATCTGCTGCACAAGACCTTTTAAAAGTCTTGAAGAACAAAGATGTCAGCTTGAGAACTAAGATGCACCGGACCCAAGCCATGGTATTTTCAGTAACCTCATATGCATGCAAAAGCTGGACAGTGAATAAGGAAGACCGTAGAAGAATTGATGCTTTTGAGTTATGGTGTTGAAGGAGAATATTGTAAGTGCCATGGGCTGCCAAAAGAGCCAACAGATCTGTGTTGGAAGAAGTGTAGCCAGAGTGCTCTTTGGAGGCCAAGATGGCTAAACTTCATCTCTCATACTTCTGACATATTGTTAGGAGGGGCCAGTTGCTGGAGAAGGATATCATGTTTGGTAAGGTGGAGGATCAGAGAAAAAGAGGAAGACCCCCAATGAGATGGATTGGCCAAGTGGCAGCATCGATGGACTCAAGTGTGGCAACAGCAGTGAGATTGGCCCAGGATCGGGCAGTGTTTTGTTCTGCTGTGCATAAGGTCACTATGGGTCGGTGCCAACTCGATGGCACCTAACAACAACAACAATCCACCTCTACCACTGCTTACCCTGGATTTGATCGCACTCCTGATGTATCAGAGTAGAACTGTGCTACATAGGGTTCTCAATGGTTGATTTTTAAAAAGTAGATTAAGAGACTTTTTTTCGTAGGGACCTGTGGTTAGACTTGAACTTCAAACTTTTCAGTAAGCAGTCAAGTATACTAATCATTTGTATCACTTTAACAACAAGAATAACAAAAACCCATTGACATTGAGTCCATTCCGACTCAGAGACTCTATAAGACAGAGTAGAATCAGCTCACAGGATTTCCACAGCTGTAAATCTTTATAGAGCAGACTACCACACCGGTCTCCCACAGAGCGGATAGTGGGTTTGAACTCCCACCTTTAGGTTTGCAGTCGAGTGCTGTAACCACTTTGCCACCAGGGCTCCTTTGTGTCTCAGTCTCCTTAGTTGTGGCACGGGGGGACACACCTAAGTGGACCTAGCTGGCCAGGGGAAGACCAGAAACAGGTAGGGTGCCATTTAAGCCCCTCACTCTTAGCATAAAGTGGGGTATACAAGCAAGAGTTACCTTTGTCCAGGCAGTTTTTGAGGAACTGTTCATAATGGGACATTTTCTGTTGTGTGCTGAGTCTCATAAAAAATAAAAGCTATTTTCCAAGTGCTAACATGTGTTTGGAGTCCTGGTGTGGCACTATAGGATAACCACTCAACTGCAATGTCAGTTTGAACTGCAAAGTTGGTGGTTCAAATCCACCAGCCACTTTTTGGAAACCCTATACAAGGTCACTATGGGTTGGAACAGACTTGATAGCACTTAACAACAACAACATGTGTTCAGGCTCTATTTAGAAGGACTGATGTTTATTGAGTAATCTATATTACTTACTGGTGCCCTTTTTCTAATGGCCTCTTGAATATCTAGAAATCAGATACAACCTGTGAGTACCACACAAATTTAGAGTGTTGTCTTACAGATATGATGTGGTCAAGCAGGTTGTATTGTCCCATAAAGAGATGCACAGACATTTAAAACAATGCCATTATTTTCACTATTTGTTTTGTCAACGCTGTGACATTTTATAAAGTATACATTATACTTTTGTTTGTATGTAACATGTTTATTGTTATTTTAATAAATAAACATCAACATTTCATCAGTTTTATTTTATGATGTTGTTGTTTGTTGTTAAGTGTTATCCAATCAGTTCCAACTCATCGCCATCCTGTATAGGGTTTCTGAGGAGCAGCTGGTGAACATGAACCACTGACCTGTGGTTCAAACCGACCTTGCAGTCCAGCACATTAACCCATAGTGCCATACCAGAACTCCTTATTCGATGATATTTATCATAAATTATTTTATAAAATATGATTTGTTGTTGTGAAGTGCCATTGAGTCGGTTCCGACCCATAGCCACCCTGTGTAGGGTGCATTAACCCACAGCACTGTTGCTATGGGCTAATGGGTCAGACTGCAAAGCCATTTGAACTGCAAGGTCAGTGGTTCAAGCTCACCAGCTGCTCCTCAGAAAACCTATACAGGGTCTCTATGAGTTGGAACTGACTTGACAGCACTTAACAATAAAACAGTAAGTTGATAGATGTGGACCACATACACAAAATTCCTTTATGGTTCTCAATAAATTTTAAGTGTGTAAAGGTGTCCTTATGAATAAACACTTTAGCACTGTTATTTTCATATTTGGGCACACACAGTTCAATACCTCGCTTTAAGCAGGAGATGTCACTACTAATACATGTTGCACACTCCCCTGCCATGGCTTAAATGTGAGGTTTCAGTTTATGCAGCACACAGAAAGGATGCATCATATGATACACTTAATGAGTCCAGTATTTTGTATATGAGTTCATGGTAGAGAAGGAGATAATAAAGAGAGGAAGACTATGTCTAAGTGTTTCGTAAGCCTTAGAGAAACATGTGATCAAATCTCAGGAAGGAATGAAGCAAAACAGAAGAGGATAAATGGCTCCAAAACTGCAGCTGAAACAAGCACCGTTTATTGCCACTGCCTCAACAGTGTCATTGGCAATGGGATCAAGTATGAGGTAGTGAGGTTGGCACAGGATGGGGCAATGTTTAGTTCTGTTGTGCATACGGTCATTATGGGTCAGAAAACAAAAACATCTGTCAATGTTAACTCATCTGAGGTCATCATCTAGGTTAGGGAGCTTTTCCCGATGTAAACTGTTACCCTTAACACGAAGAGAAAAATCCCTTCCCATGATTTTCCAGTTACAGTGTTGACTTAGTCCCTGACTCTTTGCCAGTCGTGCACTTCCATTGTCCACAAACTTGATTTCCCTGTCTTCTTCCACAGAAGTAGTTCTCTGGGCAATATTTCCTGATGCTGTCACTAATCATACCACTGTCATAGAGTCAACTCTGACTCATGGTGATTCACTCCATAGGATTTCCAAGGTTGTGACCTTTTGGAAGTAAATTATTAGGCCTTGCTTCTAAGGTATCTCTGAATGGATTTGAATTGCCAACCTTTCAGTTAGTAATCAAGTTCATTAACCATGTGAGCCACCCAACGTATGCTCAGAAGTACCAATTCCCCAATACCATGAACAATTATGTGAAGTATTATATATTCATACAGTTTATTCCTTGGGAAATTTGTTCTGAGAGAGTATATCATTCCAAAGACATAGTGTGTTTATCATAAGCTAAATTTGTATGGTCTCCATTGCAAATCATCCAATCCCATTATCAAGGCTCTAAAACATTTGTGTTTCTCCTCAGTGTATTATTGATCTCTGTGTGCAAGGAAATACCCATTTCTGCTAATTTACTATTGCTATGCAATATGAAATGTAATGATATTACTTTACTAAAATTCAGTTCTGGGGCAGAATAACTTCCTTTTCTACCTTTATTCCTTACTTTCTTTTTGCATGTAAAGGACTCTTGCTGTGCTGACTCCCTCACTATTTTTTTCTTCCTGATGATCATTCATCTGTCTTCCTCAAGGGAATCCTTGTGCCTTGTGCTGATTGAATATCCACATCCCTGCTCTGATGATTCACACTCACTCTCCTTCCACCCACTGTCAGATGATAAAAATCCAAACTAAAGCCATTGCTGAGGAGTTTATTTCAACTGGTAATCACCCTATGGGACAGAGAACTGCCCCATATGGTTTCCAAAACTGTGAATCTTTACAGGAGCAGGCTGCTACATCTTTCTCCCACAGAATAGCTGGTAGATTCAAACTGCTGATCTATTTGTTAGTAGTCCAGTGCTTTAATCGCTGTACCACTAAGCCGTAGTTATTACTTCACCTCGCAAAGAGGAACTTCATACAGACCTTGTGTGTATGGGAGAAGAACATCTAATGCCTTGTTATTGCTCACTTATAGGCAATCTTGGTGATGCAAACAAAACTTGACAAATTTGAATTTTATCAAAAGCCTACCTACCCAAAGCACTATAGACATATCTGGGGATTTAGAAGAGAACATCATTATAAACAATTTTGCAATGGAATCATGAGCATTGTTGTTTCCTTTGACCATCCCCACCCCCTTTGCTTTCGCCTCGTTTCGTATCTCTCCCCATTTTTTTCTGGACCACTAAATATTCTCCTTTCCTTAGGTGGACATACTGCATTTATCCTCTCTTCTGCATCTTGGCACCAGTGGACCCCATGACCTTTAAGATCTCATCCTCTCCTCTAGTATATTTTTGCAAAACAACAGAAAGTCTATGTGCAAAAAAACGATAATACTTTTTTCCTACCTCATTATTTTTCCTTGCAGTTTATCTTAAATTGGGTCCTCTCACATGTACCCAATTTAAGTCAAAATTTTAAGTACCCAACTTAAGTCTAAAATTTCCATGTGAGAGATTTATTTGGGAGGTGACAGTGAGGAGTGGAAAGCCAGTAAAAGGGTGAAACTGGGCAGTGGAGGCACTTACAAACACAGGTTCTGTGAATATTTGTGTGAAAGTCATGGTGTGGCTATATGCTTTCCTTTCTTTTGGGTGAATATGTAGGAGTGGAATAGCTGCATCATGTGATAGTGGTATGTTTAACTTTTTAAGAAACTGATAAACTTTTTCATAGCATCTACAACATTTTTCCTTTGCAGCAGTAGGACACCAAGGATTGACTTCATCTAAGACTTGTACATCGAACATCACAAAACATCACCGAGAGAAATTAAAGAAGATCTAAATGAAAGGCGTGTTTGTGGGTCAGAAGACTCAGTATTGTTAGGACGTTAATTGATCTACAAATTTATCTGCAGATGCAAAGGATTATAATTAAAATCCCAGCAGGCTTTTTTTTTTTTTTTTCCCCTGTAGAGATTGATGAGCTGATTCTAAAATTCATAAGAAAATGTGAAAGACCTAAAATAGAAAAAATAACTTTGGAAAAGAACAATACTGGAGGGCTAACTCTACCTGAGTTATTATTTTAAACCTGGGAAATATTTTCAAGATTTTGATGCCCAGGCCACATTTGAAACTGATTACATTGCCATCTCTGGGAGGAAGACCCAGGCATCAGTAGTTTTTGAGGTCGCTCCTAATTCTATCTTTCCTTCTCCTGCCTCAAACAGGATTCTAATGTGTAGCCAAGGTTGAGAACCAGTAGAAGATTCTTGTGTGGATATATTTCATTAAACCTCTAGAGGGCATTCTTGGTTTGTCACTGACAGAGAATTGGGCTTAGATCCCAACAGATTGCCACTGGGCATTCTGAAGCCCAACTTTTTTTTTTTTTTTTTTTTTCAGATAATTAGATGGTGTGGGGAGAAGAAGGAAGTATAAGAAATATAACACTAACGGTCACTATTATCAGTCCTACTTCTTGTTAAACACACACACACACATTAGGTTTTTACTGCGTGTGTAAGGAAACTTCAAAAAGTTTGTATAAAAATTCCATTCTCCACAAAATTTTGGAAGCTCCTTGTAAAGATTTTAAGTGCCTTTATCAGCTTTTGATTTCTACTTTGAAAAGGCACATTCATTTCTTATAAATTTTACAGTGATCTTGGTAGATCTTTAGGTTTAGCCTAGCATTTGGAACCTTATAAAATTCAGGTGTAGATTAATCTTCAAGGAGCCCTTGCACAGGGCACAGGGGTTACAAATTGGTCTGCAAACCACAAGGTCAGCAGTTGAATCTACCAGCCACTTAGCAGGAGAAAGATGAGGCTGCTTCTGTAAAGATTCCACCCCCCCCCCCCATTACTCTTCTAAGCAACCTTTCTCATGCTTCCTGCATATATCCTCCATTTTAGCGAACACAAGCCTGATTCACCATTTTCCAAAGGTGGTCATGACTTTTGCCTCCCTGTGAGTTTTCTTGGTAGAGGAAGATTGCAAATGCTCCAATTGAACCCTCAGGGAAGTTCTTGCCTCAGAGTATCTAATAAAGGTTGTTTTGATCCTCTTAGGAATTGGCCACAAATTGCCCTAAATATTCATTCTGCTGAAAATACACATTGTGTAATTCTAACTTGGGGGAGTGTAGTAGCTCCATAGATAAGCACTGGACCACACATCGGTAGTTTGAGCTCACCAGCCGCACCACGAGAGTAAAATGAGGCTTTCGGCTCCTGCAAAGATTTAGAAGTCTCGGAAACCCTATATTAAGTGCCATCCAGCCAGTTCCAACCATAGCAACCTTGTGTAGGGTTTTCAAGGAGCAGCTGGTGAGCTTAAACCACCAACTTTGTGTTTCAAACTGACTTTGTCACGCATTAGCCTACAGCACCACCGCACCAGGACTCAGGGTTGCTATGAGTCGGGACCAACTTGCCTGCACTCAACAACAACAATTTTAATTTGTTACAACAATTTTAATTTGTTTCATTCTTTGTAGGATCAACTAGATTTTATATGCTTTGAGTTCTGGGGCCACATCTTTAACTTAGTTAACAGGTAGTGCTTCTGTGTAGATATTTACATTTGCTTGATGAAAAGCTTTGTTATATTTAATGAGATACACTTGTCCGTTTTCTCCCTATGATTTAGCACCCTGCCTATTACTGAGCAGGCACTTGATACAAGATTACTGACTGAGATTTATGCATCCTCATTCAATATTTACTTGCATATGAATGTGATTGTCATTGAGCCTCATTCCTCTAACCTGAACCTTCCTCCTTCTCCTTTTCCTCCTCTCTTTTAGCTGCCCACACAACCCTGCCCTTACTTCCTCACTCTTTCTTATACATGTGCGTCTTTATTAACACCTCAAATAACAAATCAAAATGATGTTCATCATAAACAAGCGTCCTGGTGTGGCACTATGGGTTAATGCACCAGACTGCAAAGCCATTTGAACTACAAGGCTGGCAGTTCAAACTCACCAGCAACTCCTTAGAAACCTTATACAGGGTCCCTACGGGTTGGAACCGACTCGACGGCACTTCATAACAACAATGCAGCTTACTTGATTTTACTGGTGATGAAGTCTACTTCGATGTATTAAGCTACATTCATAAATGAATAAAATGTTAGATTTCATTAGTGTTTAGTGAAAATAAAGATGTATCATCCTTCCCCATATATGATCATGAATCCTCTCAAGTCTATCCAGAAATACCTGGTGACTGGAGAGGCCTGTGTTCCCCTAGGTTAAGAACGTCTGCTATAGAATGGGCCCTTTGGTTGTTTAAATTATTATATATTCCTGAGAGTTTTTGTGTACCACCACCCCCCTCACTACCTTCCCCACTATCCCCCTCAAAAAAAAAAAAAAAACCCCAGAGGGAATAGAAGCAAATACTGTTGAATGATGGAAAGAAGATGAAGACAGGTGAAGATACTGGGATATATTCTAGGTTTAAAGGAGCTAGAGATAAACAATGTTATAAATACAATCCTAGAACAGTGTTCTGTGGTACATACATGGCCAGATACACAGGCTGAAAGGGGATGAGAGGATACCCACAAATATATAGACAGTGCCCAGCTCTACCAACTGCTTTGAAAGGCATCACATTAAAAAGTCCTAGATAGTGGCAGAAAATGTAGAACAAAACTCAAAATTATTTCTTAAAAAAGACCAGCCTTACTGGTCAGATAGAGATTGAAGGAAGCTGAGACTATGGCCCTTGACCACCCTTCAGGTCTGGAACTAAAATCACCCCTGTTGCCCAACTTTCAGCTAAGCATTGGATAGGTACATAGGGGGACAACAACACGAGTAAGGTATGCCCACCATGGGATAATGGTCAGTCATTCAAAATCAAAAGAACAACAGCTACCTAAGGACAAAGTGGAGAAGGGATGGGAAAGTGGGTGGAAAGGGAATAGGAGCCACAGGGGGAAAGTGGGACAACAGTTGTTACATGGAGGGGATTGCAATCATGGAAATGAAATACAGTATAAGTTGAATGTAAAATTACGATCTTAACTATAAACCTTCACTCAATTCACAAGAAAAAGTTTAAAAAATAAATAAAAATTAAAAAAATAAAGATAACATTTGCTAACTCAATATGTTCATGTGTATAATTCATGGTTATTTAGTTGTTAAATGAAGTGGATTTTTATTTTGTTTAGACTTTTGATTTTTAGAAGTGTCTAACTTTCTAGGCTGCTGTCTTTGACTGGAAGCTTTTATGGAAGACCAGTGGGCATCAGAATCACCTGAAGGGTTTCTTAGAAACCATTTAGTGTCAGAGAACTGGCATTTCTAACAAATTCCTGGGTGCTGGAGCTGCTGTTGTTTGGGAAAGCCACAAGGAGAGTTTGAAATGCCTGTGGTTTAAATTGGGTAAGAGACAGTGTTAGAAGGAGACTTAGATGCAGTCAGGATTGATGTGATCATGTGGTGAGGGGGTGGTAGGGAAGGAGCATGTGGCAGGTGAGGTGAGTGCCCTTTCTCATACCCCAGGTCCCACATATACTAACTTGCCAGCACCTCAGTAGTGAGTACCTAGGATGCAGACATTTCCCTGTATCAAGGGCCTTTTTCCAGCACCTTCAAAACTTATTCCTCTGTATGTGGAGGAATTAACACCCCTGGTGGCAGTCCCTAACTGATGAGGGTGGGCATTTGTGGTGGTAGTACCCAGTCTATCAGTTCTCTTACATAGTCCACATGCTTTCACAGATGTGCCCAGCTGGATGGAGGCCCTGCTGACTATGACAATAACCTCTCTTGAATTCTGGCCTTAATTGTCATTTCCTTCTGCCCTGTCTCATCACTCTTTCTCCCTCTCTTTTTCTCTTGCTTTCTTGATTTTTCTCTGCTGTCTCCCTCTGCTTCCTAGAACTTCTAAATAACTCTACATCTTCTCAAGGTCCAGGGACTGCTTTTAGGAAAATTTAATGTAAGATGCAGATTTCAAATCCTATTCGGCACTTATTCTCTGGGTGACTTTGGACCCTGGATCAAATTTTCTAAGTCTCATTTCCTTATCACCACCACAGGGACAACGGTATCCCAGGGTTATGATGAGGATAGATAGAGATAACATTCAAGAAAAACTCAAGCCTAGGACCTGGTATGTGGCACTGGTGATGCTCAGGAGATATTAGTATACTTCTCCCTTGAGGTTGTGAAGAAGAAAGAACAAGACTAATGGAAAGAATGTAATTTACCAGACCCATTGTTTTGTTTTGGCTTTAGACACAGAATTAACTTGTAAGTGGGCAATCAGCATCTGTATCCTGGAGAATGCAAAATTCCCTCTTGCGCTGTTGGGCCTGTCAATAAGAACATCTTATAAGCAATTGAATAAGTAGAAATTCTTATAGGTAATTGGTGTGAAGGATTCAGTTCTATACAAAATTATTTGATATGAGGATAAATCAAAAGTATTGCTTCCAGGGTTCCAGTTTATACATGCATAAGTTAATTCCAAACACAACCATAGTTAAACCTGTCCCTGCCATCAGTGGATGGCTGCAGACAAGTTCTCTGTTATAACTTGGCAGTCTCATTAATGTGCCTTCCAAAAAAAGAACACTTTTTGGGCCATGGAAAACAACAATTTTGAGGTCAGGATTAATATCAAATTTTTAACAAAACTTAGGTGGACATCTCAAATTATTGAAGTTTTGAAACATGTTATGGGGATGCTGCCTCACATAAAAAATAGTTATGTGGATCAAGTGGCTTAAGGAAGCTTGGAAAGACCCCAAAGTAAACCTAGAGGGGAAAGGTCATCAACCTCAGCAAGCTTTTTCTTTAATGGGGGTTAAAAGCATTGTGCAGAGATCAGCTAAAAGAACTGATCTCTCCATCAATCTTTTAAGCAAGATGGATGCTAATTAAGATAATTTTATGGACTGAATCATAAGGGGTTTTGGATTTACCATATAATCCAGAAAGCAAGATCTAAACAAAGCAGTGGTTTCCAAAGGGGATCTGTTGGGTCAGTTAAATTCAAGACAGAGAGGTCAACTCAGAAAATTATGGAGACTATTTTTTTGGGGGATTCCAAAGGAGTATCTTGCTAGATTTTCTCAAAGAACACAGAAAGATCACAGTGATTTATTATGAAGAAGTTTTAAGCAAATGGAAAACTGCATTGTTGAGAAAAAGGCCAGGAAAGTTGTATTGAGGATTTTCCTCCCTATCACAACAATGCATCTGCTTATTCTTTGAGGATATCAAGAAATGGCCTAAGAGAATTTCACTGGGAAACTTTACCTCATACAGGCCTGATCTTGCCACTTCAGACTTCTCTGTGTTCCCCAAACTCAAAGAATATTTAAAAGGAACATGATTTCAGCCCTTCAAGGATACCGAACTTCTATTTTGATGTGGTGCAAATCGAAGAGTGCAGAATTCTTTGTGGAAAGGGTGTTGTTGTTGTTAAGTGCCATGGAGTTGGTTCCGACTCACAGTGACCCTGTATAGGGTTTCCAAGAAGCTGCTTATGAACTTGAATCACTGGCCATGTGGTTCAAACCAGTGTTGCAATCTAGTACATTAACCCACAGCGACCACCTTTAGAAGTGTATAGACCTAGATGGAGGACATGCCGTAAAATATCACCACCTTTAGACATTCTTGTTTAATAAAGTTATCTATGAATTTGTAGCAATACTTTTTCACTTACTCTTGTATTATGAGGATGCTTTTAAATATGGAATGTACTGTTTAATATAGAATGCAGCATCACTTTGTAAGAACAATGCTTGTTGTTACTAAGTACCATTGAGTTGGAGTTGGTTCCAACTCATAGTGACCTTGTATAGGGTTTCTGAGGCTTGTAAATCTTGGTGAGAGTAGAATGACTCATCTTTCTCCTGTGGAGCAGCTGGTGGGCTTGAACCACCAACCTTGTGATTAGAAGTCCACGGCTTATCCTACAGAGCCACAGTACTCCCCTATAAGAACAATTGCTGTTAAGTGCCATGGAGTTTGTTTCGACTCATAGCAATGCTGTATAGGGTTTCTGAGGCTTTAAATCTTTGTGAGTACAGAAAACCTCATCTTTCTCCTCCAAGTGACTGGTGGGCTTGAACTGCTGACCTTGTGGTTCAGTTCAGTGCTTATCCTATGGAATAACTCATTCCCATAAAAGCAATAGTTACATGCATTTCAATATCTGGGACTTCACTGCCCTATTTCATCAAGAAAGCAGCCCTATCTTTTTCTGAAGAGATAAAGTAGTTTTTATGATGGATGATGAGGTTTATGCATTGAAGCAATCATGGTCTAATCTCTTATTCTAATTTAAGGATTTTGGGTGATTTGATTTCTTCTCATAGTTGTCTATTTTGTTTTGTTTCATCTTTTGTATTAAAAACAAAAACAAGCAAAAAAAAAACACCTCACAGATGTGTCCTCATCAGTTAAAAAATATATATATAAGTTTTGTGTTCTTAAAGCTCCCTTTACCTTTAAGTAGGGTGGTAGTGGCGGTTGTGTAGCATAGAGTTGGTTCTGACTCATAGTGACCCTGTATAAGGTTTCCAGGGATGTAAATCTTTACAGCAGCAGAAAGCCTAATTTTTCTCCCTCAGAGCAGCTGGTAGATTTGAACTGTTGACCCTGTAATTTGCAGTCCAACTTGTAACCTCTATGCTGCCAGGTAGTCAACCTTATTTGTTCCCATCATTGTGAGGCAGCCTTGGGCTAAGTGCTCTAGAAGTTCAGCTACACTTACATTAGAGGGAAGATGGCATCCCCAATGTTAGGATGGGATAATTGTACTTTGTAGCCCACAGAAAACCTGAACTCTAGCTCCCAATCTTTCTGAGGTTGACAGAATCTAAGGAGAGAAGGGAGTGCCAATATGATGTCTTTGAAGACTGGGCATTAAGCACTGTGACTTTGAGGAGCAGAGGCAGGGGTCCTATGGATTCAGTTTGTGGCCTGTAGGATGGACTCTGTGAGAGACAACTTTATAGTCTTTGTGACTCACACTCATTTCTTATTCCCTTAAAACCATATAAACAAGTTCTGGAACTATTCATGCTCTAATAGAGGGGATGGGAAGCCCCAGCAAGGACCTGAACTGTGTGTGTCATTAGATATTTATCTCACTGACCTTAGTCGAATCTGGGAGTCAAGCTTAACTTACACTACACAAATAAAAAAATGGGGCAGCTCACTGGCCCAAATACTGTGAGCCACACGTGCTTGTTACAATGATTAAAATGTAGGTCTCTACACTTAAAAAAAATTCCATGATTATTATTATTTAAAAATTATATTTTATAGTGTTTCCAGTTACAAATTGGGCTGCAAACCACAAGGTCAGCAGTTCGAAACGACCAGCTTTTCTCTAGGAGAGAGATGAGGCTTTCTGCTCCCGTAAAGACTTACAGCCTCAGAAACCCTGTACAGGGTCGCTATGAGTTGGAACTGACTCCACGGCACACAACCACCACCCTCAGTGTTTCCAGGAAAATGTACACAATTTCTACATAAGTTGTTCAGTGACACTGGTTGCATTTTTCACAATGTGTGAACATTCTTATTATTTCTATTTTGTTTGTTCTATTTCCACTAATCTAGTTTCCCTGCCTCCTTATAGTCTCATCTTGTTTTGGTGAGTTTTTTAAAGGAGCACAGTATTTACAAATATTTATAGTGTTTTTTGGAGTCCTAGTGTGGCGCTGTGGGTTAATGCGTTGGATTGCAAAATCGGTATGAACCACAAGGATGGTGGTTTAAGTTCACCTGCCACTCCTAGGAAACTCACAAAGGGTCCCTATGCGTCAGAACTGACTTGATGGCACTTGCCAACAACAGTAATTTTGAGCCAATTTGTTATTAGGTACAAGGTTATTTCAGTCTTGAGTTTTGGTGCAAACATTGAAGAGTGTCTTAGTGCAAAGTTTTAGAAATCCTCCAGTCTCAACCAGTTTAGTAGCTCTGTTTTGTTTTGATTTGTTTTGTTTTAGAAAGTTGAGGTTCTGTTCTGAAGTTTTATTCCATTCTGCAAAGGTCCATTTATTGTGGTCCTAATTAGAGCAGTTATTAGTGGCAGCTGGGCACCATTTGGTTCTTCTGGTCTCATCGTAGATGAGGCTGTGATTCCTGTAGACTGCCTTAGAAACTAGTTTCTTCTTTGAAACTTTGGTTTCATTATTTCTCTTTTGTTTTAAATGAGCAGAGACCAACAGTTGCATGTTTTTTTGTTTTTTTTTTAATGTTTTATTGTGAATTATGTGATAGTTTACATGGGAGAACATTGGTTTTACATTCATTCTGTCGTATATCATCTCATTGCCATGGTTACAATCCCCTCCATGCAATCCTTCCCCCGTGCCCCCCAGGTCTTCAGCACACAGTTGCTCTCC
>NW_006408557.1:5003692-5010620 GCF_000296735.1 Chrysochloris asiatica
GCGAACCAGAAGGTCAGCAGTTCGAAACTACCAGCTGCTCTGCGGGAGAAAGATGAGGCGATCTGCTCCCGTAAAGATTTACAGCCTCGGAAACCCTATTCAGGGTCGCTATGGGTCGAAACCAACTCAAGGGCACTTAACAACAACTATATATATAAACCAAATTAGACAAGACCAAGTATCCCTATTGGCCTCATTAGCCAATTGAAAATCTATAAAATTGAGCCTGAGAGAAGACTCTAGTCCTGACACGACAAACTCTGAGCAGTAAAACTGCGAATCATTAAAACAAACAAACAAAAATATATGTATATATACATACACACACATTTGAATATATGTATATACAGTTTGGGTTCTTCAGTTTTGGGTTTCTTTATCATTTGCTTTTGCTATAGCTGACTTAGTGGGATTTACTTTGCTGTGAAACTCCAGCCTCATGGACATGCTGATATAGTAGAAATTGACTGCTGTTTGTGTTGTCAATGCCTGGGAAGTAAGATATGTTGTAGATACATATATTTTTGCTCTTGTTAAATATGTCTCCAGGATAAGTTCTTTCTGTGACTGACCCCTAGAACTTCCATCCCTACTAGTACTGTCCAGTAAGTTCCAATTCACAACAACCATGTACAGTGTCTCTGAGGCTTCTGATCTTTGTGGGAGCAGAAAGCCTCATCTTTCTCCCTTGGAGAGGCTGGTGGGCTCAAACCACCAACCTTGTTGTTTTTAGTCAGTTCTGTTCTAATAGCCAGAAAACTAAAATTGGGCACCCCTAATTATTGATGCAGTGGTCACTGGGTCATGAAAATGGTTAAGTGTTGCACTATTAATGTTGGCAGTTCAAACCCACCCAGAGATGCCTTGGAAATAAGGTCTGGTGATCTGCTTCCCAAAGGTCCCAGGCATTGAAAACGCTATGGAGCAATTCTACTCTGCATACTTTGGGTTCCATGAATTGGATTTGACTCAATGGTAACTAATGATAACAACAATTATTGGTGTCATGGAAGCAACAACCAAGAAATCAAATGATGTAATGCATTAGGAAATTGCTGCAAAAGACCTCTTTAAAGTTTTAAAAAGCAAAGATGTCACTTTGAGGATTACGGTGCACTTGACCCAAGTCACAATCTTTTGGCATAATGTGAAAGTTGGCCAATAAAAAAAGAAGACAAAAGAAGTATTGGTTCATTCTAATTGTGGTGTTGGCAAAGAATATTGACTACACTATGGACTACCTGAAACAACAAACAAACCAATTTAATAATCCTTGGAAAAGAGGATGACAAGACTTCTTTCTTATTTTTGATCTGTCGGAAAAGACAGGTTGCTAGACAAGGATATCATATTTGATAAAATAGAGTCAGTGAACATGAGGGTCTCTCAGTGAGAAGGATTGTCAAAGAGACACAGCAACAGACTCCCGCATAACAATCATTAGGAAGATGGCCCAGGGTCAGGCAGTATTTTGCTCTGTTGTACAAAAGGAAGCCATGCGTAAATGAGTAAGAGTTGGCTCGATGGTAGCTAACAACAACTATTATTGGTGTAATATCTATGCTAGAGGAACCCTGGTAGTGCTGTGATTTAGATGGTAGACTATTAACCACAAGGTTAGCAGTTCAAATACACCAGGTGCTCTGCAGGAAAAAGATGAGACTATTTTTTCCTTAAGAGATTTTGTCTCAGAAACCCCATATAGAGTCACTATGAACTGGAATCGATTTGATGGCAGTGGATTTGATTTTGGTTTGGTGTCCCTGCTAGTGTAGCTCCAAATAGGCCAGAATGGGACTGAAAGGCATTGGAGACGGTTATAAACCAAACATGAGTCTGAAAAGTATTTTGAGCTCTTACCAAATTGCAGGTAACTGAACAATCACATGTTAGCCACTAAAATCTAAATGGCCAAGTTCAGAACACTCCAACATTTAAAACCCAAGGGAAACCCCAGTCTATACTGATATTATGGGTACTGACAGTTTTCCTTTAATCTTGTCTCTGGAATGCTTTTCATTTGCTCTGCCTGGGAACTCCAGGGGTTGAAAGAATCAAATTTTAAGTGTGTCCACTCTGTAAAAAGTTGCTGTCTTTTGAGAATTTCTTCTCAGCCTCTTTTGCATTTCTTCAATATCTTTACACCAGATTCCAATATAACTGCATCAAGATATGCATTTTCTATTTTATCATCTATGCAGTTTCTGGTGTGCTAAAGGTGTGCCTGTTGAATCCATTGAAGCACAGTGCTTGTTTGGAAACATTTGTCATGCTGTCCTTCCTGTTATAGACCTATGACTCCCCATGTATAATTTTAATTTAAAGTGCTCACTTGAGCACCGTCAAGTCTTGTACGATTGTATTATCACCTCCACAAAAGAGATACGCCACCTTCAGAGTAGAAATATAAAAACAGGATTTTTTTTTTTAATGGAAAGAAAATAGTTTGACAATCCTTGTACTCTTTAATTTATAAGAGTCTTGTAGAGTTAATTCTTAAAAACCAAACAAAAACATATACATACATGCACATACATATATACACACATATATGTATAGGTGTGTATGGATGCATGCACATATGTATCAAAACAAATAAATCTCTAATCATGCAAATCATGTACCAGCCTTTCTGAATGAAACTGAATAAAACTTTTGAGACTTTTTGAACTAAGTCTTGGAATTGGTTGTGTAGAAGGTGGCGTAAACCATTTGGATTAGTCTAGACTATAGATTAGTAAGAAAATACTCTAGAAGGCTGACTTCAGTTTAATGTGTGAAACAATTTCTTTCTTCAAAATTTGTTGCAGACCCACTCCCCCTGGGCTCCTTACCTCACAGAATTTACGCGGGGCTTAAGACCTCAGTCTGAGGCTCTTCCAAGGCAACTAGGGCCCTAGATCCCCGGGTCTTGGCTTGAGGACTGCTGGGGGCGAGAGTTACAGACAGTAGACTCCTTAACCCCGCCACTGCAGCGTCTTCTTCCACCACATCAACAAGCTCCTCTTTATCTGCCGGCTGCCCACCAGCGCCAGCCAGGCCAAAGCCTCACCGCCCCCCCACCCCCAATCACCTGATTTCGTCGCTTCCGGAGATTTCTCAAAATGACCCCTGGTGGTGTAGTGGTTAAGCTCTTGTCTACTAACCAAATGGTGACAACAGCAACACGAAAAGAAGTTCTTGGCCTCTATGGCAGGATTTTCAGACTTGTGAGGAAATGGCAGGAGGCATCAGGGCAGATGGAAGGCACCACTATAAAAAACTATGTATTCAATGAAGTGGAGTTCTGGTGTGGCGCTACCGGTTAATGTGCTGGACTCAAAAGACGTTTTGAACAGGAAGGTCGGTAGTTCAAGCTCACCAGCTGCTCCTCTGAAACCCTATACAGCATTTCTATGGGTAGGAAACAAATCAAAGGCACTTCACAGCATTAAATGAAGCCAGAACAGTTCTATAAAAAAAACTAAAAATCTCACAGACATAGACCTGATTCAACAGTGCATAGATGAATGCACAGCCATGATTGAAATAGGACTGCATTACCAGATTCCTTATCTAAAGCCAATTTATCTGCTTCCAATGGGCCTTACCCCGTTACAAGGTCGGGGACTTCAAAGCCAAGAGAAACTGAGTATATCTCAAGTCTCCTAATAACGTTTCCTAAACCAGGAGGAAGTTTATTTTTGAGAATAATAAGCCAACTAGGTCTTCAAGATAAAACAAAAGACAAAACCTTTTTCTTTGATTAACCCAAACCAAACATTGATACTGGCATTAACCCCATGATGTGTGCCTAGAGTTTACCAGGGTTTTGCAGCCTGATTGGATGATATAAAAGGGGTCATAGACCTTTGCAGCGTAACTAAAGCCATACTGTGAAACAAGACTAAGGCTAAGGGTAATAAAGGTTCAGTGAATACTCTTACCCACACATGCCAGCTGATTCAGGGAAGTTAGCCATTTCTATGGCTACTGTGAAACTATATATTACTCTCGGAATTGCTTTATTTTTTTCAGTGATAGAATTTGCTTAATAGTAGGCCTTTATGTGTGCTTATGCTTTTATTGTTGCCTTTTGACCCTTCCTAATTCCCGACAAACTCTTTTTAAAGGGTACCTCATTGGATTGATCGTGGCTTTTAATAGAAATTTATGAGACCCATCCCCTTCCCCTAAAGGAAACTCAAGCTTCACTTAAATGCTTATGTTTACCTCATCTTAAAGCCTGTGATTACTTTGAATGCTATTCTGAAAAACAATAAAAACTTATATTGTATTCATACATACTTAAATGTAATTGAAAAGTAAAGACAAACACAAAGGATTTATATCTCTGCAATGTGTGGAGTCAGCACTGTTGCCTTTGACCTCCCAAGATGGTGACCATTAACAATAAGCACAAATGCCTTTATATAAAAAGAAAGATGATGTAACTGCATATTCATAATACATTGATAGACTTTTAAAATTCCAGTTTCCAGAGTAATCTGTATGATATGATACTCTTTTTATCGAAATGAAATAATGCATATATGCAGAGTAAAGTGTTAAGATGATTTTGTTCAAATATTTAAAAAATTAAATAGGCAATTGTGAGAATTAAGGTTTTGTGTCAGTTTGATTCCCAGTGGTTTGGCAGTTGAGATGTGCTTATCACTATGGTGAGATATAATAGAGTGTAGTTACTCTATGATGATTGGCTATGAACAATGTAGTTAACTCTATGATGATTGGTTAAGATCAGGCATAGTTAACTCTGTGATGATTCCTTATGAGTAATTGAAAGGATGTTTTCTCAGAGGTGTGGCCTGCTTCCAATATAATGGACACTCAGGCAAAGCTTGCTTGCTTTCTGCTGGGTCTGGATCTTGTGTCTGGCTCATCCTCCAACCTCCAGTTCTTTGGACTTGAGACAGAGGCCTGCTTTGTTATCTGCCTGCCTGCCTGCTGGACCTACCTGTTGACCTTGGTTCTTCTGAACTGAACTTGAGACTTACCCACCTCTACAATTTTGAGTCATTTCTTTGAGATAAACTTCTCTCTCTCTCTATCTATATATATATAAGTTTCACTGGTTTTGCTTCTCTAGAGAATCTAGCCTAAGACAGCAACTATGCGTTGTGCTTTCCTTTTACTTATCTATGTTTTCTAATATTTATCGGTGCATCCTTATATCTTATGTTCTAAAAATAATGTGGGAAAGGGAAAATAACTTGCTGACAATCATAGGTATGTACAGGTTATGGTTAAGTGCCTTCAAGTTGAATCCAACTCATAGCAACCCTGTCTAGGGTTTCCAAAACTTTTTAAATGTTTGCAAGAGCAGACAGCCACATCTTTCACCACAGAGGAGCTGGTTGGTTCAAATCTCAGATCTTGTGATTCACAGGCCAGGGCTTATTGTATGGAGCCACAGCTTTCAAAGGTGGGGCAGGTTATAAACCAATAAACCCTCTATCACCAGAGGAAATAGGAGAAGTTAGATGGTTAATTAATAGTGATTCAGTGGAAGAAAATCTTCCATTTAGGTGTCAATGGGAGAAGACAGCCTCAATCCTAAAACTCTGTAATTTCAAATCCTTCTCATATTTTTCAAAGATAATTAAAAATAATCTGCTAATCATGACTCCCACTCACTTAACATAAAGTTCTTGTTGTTAGGTGCCATTGACACAGTACTGACTCCTAGTGAACTTATGAACAACAGAAGGAAATATTGCCAACCTCACAATCATTGCGATGCTTCAGCCTGTTTACTTCTGACACTGTACCAGTCCATCTTATTGAGGATCTTCCTCTTTTTCACTGACCCTTCACTTTACCAATCATGATGTCCTTCTTCAGGAACTGGTCCCTTCTGATAATAAGTTTGAAGTATGAGATGGCTTCCAAGGAACATTCTGGCTGTACTTTCGTTTGTTGTTTTGGTAGACCATGGTACTTTTGGAGTCCTGGTGTGGCGCTGTGGGATAATATGCTGCATTGCAAAGTCGGTTTAGACCACAAGGTTGGCAGCTCAAGCTTAGAAGCCACTCCTTGGAAACCCTGTAGAGGGTGACTATGGGTCAGACCAACTCCACAGCACTTAACAACAACAATAACATGGTACTTTTAATATTCTACTCCAACACCAAAAATCAAATCATCAATTCTTCTATGATCTTCTTTATTCATTGTACAACTTTCATATGCATATGACGTTATTGAAAATTCATGGCTTGGGTCAGGTGCATTTTAGTTCTCAAACTGACAACTTTGTTCTTGGATACTTTAAAGAGGTCTTGTGCAGCCAATTTGTCTAATGCAATCCATCATTTGATTTCCTGACTGCTGCTTCCATGAGTGCTGATGGTTGATCTGAAGAAAATGAAGTCTTTGACAACTTCAGTCTATGCTCCATTTATTGTGATGTTACTCCAGTGGTGAGTACTCTCATTTTCTTTACATTGAATGCAATCCATACCTGTGGTTCAATATAAAGAAAATAAAAAGACTATGGTCTTTGATCTTCATCAGTACGTATTTTAACTTTCAGCAATCCAAGTTGTATCATCTGCATATTGCAGGTTGTTAATGAGTCTTCCTCCAATGTTGATGTCATGCTTTTTTTCATACAATCCAGTTTCTCAAATTAATTGTTCAACATATATAATTGAATAAATATAGTGAAAGAATACAATCCTGGGAGGGGCGGGACTTGATGGTGGATAGGGTAGAAGTGCAGTGAGGATCTCTGTCAGCAATAACACACAATACCAGATGAAGCAGGTTCAGGGATAGTTCCAGAACTCTGAACAACATATAAAGGAATATTTAGAAAGTTTGAAGGCTTACAGCTAGTGGAATTTGTAGCAGAAGCAAGAAATCTAGTGCTTTCAAATCTGCCGGACTCAGCGGCTCCTGGGGCAGCCATCTTAGGCAAGACCAA
>NW_006408557.1:5010823-5011711 GCF_000296735.1 Chrysochloris asiatica
ACAGATCTCCTCAAAATTTAAAGAAACAGTTGCCATTTAAAACCAACAGCAGCTCAAAACGGCCCAGCTGGCCCTGAACTGTTTATCACTAGGAAAAATGCCTGAATGGGAGTTGTGGAGTGAGACAGGCAGACTAAAATGGAAACAGGTTGAAAATTATATCCTGAGTTATATCGTAATGACCAATAGTGGCATCTTGAAATTTCACAGGTGGCCTTGAAGGCAAGAAGCTGAAAGAGGACATGAAAATCTTACTCATATTAAGCTACAGATTTTCTTTTTCCTTCTCTCTTTTCTGCAATTATAGACTATAATACCCAATCTATCTTTTTTTGCTATTTCTGTTTTGTTTTTTAGTCCCCTTTTTACCTTTAGGTGGCTCTTTCTCTTCCTCTATTACCTAAGAAGAGACATCAATTGCTGTCACATAGTCAAGCTACAGTCACACCCTATAAAATCCAACAATCCAGGCAAGAACCAATACTAGCTGCCATACACCTGCAACAGTTACTCTGAGTTGAGTAATAAGAAGAGGGAAAAGGGAAGCCCATCTCTTGATCATATCTACCTGGAGGCAGTCATAAGGCATAAATTGTATCAAAACACTCATCAAATATTAAGGCCACAGCTAACTATTGAATATGCCTAAGAAACAGAAACAGATGACCATATCAGCACATATCTAGAAACAAGATATAATAACTGAGACTAATGATTTGGAGGTAAACCTACACTTCATACTGGAAGATGGGCAGGCTTTGGAAATGCCTGTGAAGGAATTCAGAAAAATGATTATAAAATGTATCAAAACACTATACAGTGGAGTTGAGAAAAATAAGGAAGAAATCAGGAAAGCACTACAGGATCAATCAAATAACATAGATAAAG
>NW_006408557.1:5023386-5027884 GCF_000296735.1 Chrysochloris asiatica
TTGAGTGCCTTCCAACCTGAGGGACTGATTTTCCGGCACTATATCTGATAGTGTTTCTCTGCTACTCATAAGGTTTCAGTGACTAAATATTCACTTCTTCCTAATCTGTCTTTGTCTGGAAGCTCATCTGAAACCTGTCCACCATGGGTGACCCTGCTGATAATTAAATACCAGTGGCATAGCTTCCAGAATCACAGCAACTTACAAGCCACCACAGCACAACAAACTGATAGACGAGTCATGGTGGATGACCCTACTGATATTTAAAATACTGGTGGCATAGCTTCCAGAATCACAGTAACACACAAACTACCACAGTACAACAAACTGAAAGAGAAGTGGTGGACATAAAGTCATAGGACATTGTTAGTCAGTGTTATTTAAAAAAAAAAAATATATATATAGTAGCATAGTGGTTATGAATCAGGCTGCAAACCTTAAAGTCAGCAATTCGAAACTACCAGCCGCTCCGTGGGGGAAAGATGAGGCTGTAAAGATCAACAGCCTCAGAAACCCTGTACAGGGTTGCTATGGGTCGCAACCGACTCGAAGGCACTTAACAACAACAACAATGTATATATATGCATATATCTCTCCTCATCATGCACATTTGACATTTGAGATCTAAGTGAATAGGGTACAGAGTTTTTATAACAACTGCGCTGGCTGCATATTAACTCTGAGTCTCCAAATAGACATTCTCCTTTTGGCTGCCTCATTCCATCATTCCTTTAATTACATCAAATTAGCAGCAGCCTCTTAATGACAAATTGCTAACCTTTCTTTCTATAAAGTAAATAAAATAATTGACAAATGAACGGTCAACCAAGATTCCCTAAGAAGATACAATCTATCTTTAAAACAATCCTGAATGCGTTTTTGATTAACAATGATCTTTCTTTTCAAGAAGGTTTAAACAGAACACAGAATAGTGTTTGTCAGTGTAGTGTCATTAGAGGGAAGCGGAAACTGCAGTTCTGCCATCCTGGTTAGAATACATACTTGCTTTATTATCAAAATGAGAAATTCAATGGAGGAGTTCCTGAGTGTGTAAATTGTGAAGTGCTCACTGCTAATGCAGTTTGGAGGTTTAAGTTCACCCAAGGCACCTTAGAGCAAAGTCCTATTCATCTGGTTTCAAAAAACCAGACATAGAAATCCCTATAGAGCACTGTTCTACTTGACACACATGGGTTCACAATGAGTCAAAATTAAATATTCCACAGCAGCTGGTTTGGCTATTTGTAGAGGATCAAAGCAATAAGTACTAATCAGGGTAAACATGACCTAAGAGATCTCTCCAAACTATTTGAAACATTTTATGGATCACACCAGCCACGCATCATGAAATGAAAGGAACCCTGGGAATAGAACCCAACTCAAAAAAGCACTAAAATGAAAGTTGTTGTTGTTTGTTGTTAAGTGCCATCAAGTCAGTTCTGACTCAGGGTTTACAAGGAGTGGATGGTGAGTTTGAATCTCTGACCTTGCAGTTAGCAGGCCAGTGCTTATCCTGCAGTGCCACAGTGGAGACATAAAATCCTGAGGACATTTTTTTCACATTCTCCTGATTAAATTTCTGTTAGACAATTTGTTAGGCTGATTGGCCCTGAAGAGTTGACTCCTGACTACAGTGTTTTTAAAAATTGGGCAGTCCTTGGTTGTTTCTGAGCAATCTGTCAAAAATAATGAAAAGGACAGTGTTGCTGCTGTGCAGAAGCCAGCAGAAGGGTGTCTCTCCTTAGATAACCTCATGCTTATTCGGGGAAAATTTCATAAGGAAAAAAAAAATGAAGTTCAAGGAATGAGAGAGATTTTTTTGCTTCAAAATTCCTTTTACCTTTCTGTTTTGGTTACTAACTTTAGGAGAGAAGGGGAATAGAACACCATTTTTGTTAAATAATTACAAGATATTTAGTTGTCATCTGTGTCTAGTTTTGACATGGGGCTTTTCAACCAAATAGAATGACTTTTCTTCAAAGTCCACAACTTTAATTGTGTTCACTGACAATCCTCAATCTAAAGTTTTGAACTCAAGTTGAAGGCTTTTAGAGTATTTTTTTCTTTGCAAAGGTGTCCTGGTGACACGGCAGGTAAGCATTTGATTGCTAACAGTGAGATTGGCAGTTCCAATTCAAGCAGCATTTCCACAGGAAAAAGATTTGGCAATCTTCTTTCCTAAAGATTACAGTCAAGAAAACCCTATGGGGCAGTTCTACTTTGTCACATGTGGGTTCAATATGAATCCGAATCAACTTGACAGCGCCCAACACCAAAACGTCTTAGTTCTTGATGTGGTGGTGATTTCCAACTCATAACGACTCTGTGTAGGGTTTCTGAGGCTGTAAATCTTTACAGGAGCAGAAAGCCTCATCTTTCTTCCATGGAACTGCTGATAGTTTAGAACTGCTGACCTTGAGATTAGCAGCCTGACTTGTAACCACTATGCTACCAAGAGCTCCTTTTTCCTTTGTTGTTGTTGTTGAGTGCCGTTGAGTCGATTCCGACTCATAGTGACCAATCAACTAATAGCCACCCTGTATAGGGTTTCCAAGGAGTAACTGGTGTGCTTGAACCATCGACCTTGCAGTTCAAATGGCTTTGCAGTCTGGCGCATTACCCCACAGCGCCACACCAGGACTCCTTAGGGTGGCACAAATGTTTTGTACTCAACCGCTAACCTAAAAAGGGTTGACAGTTTGAACCTGCCCAGCAGTGCTGCAGAAGAAAGTCCTGGTGGTTTCCTTATGCAAAGATTACAGCTAAGAAGACACATGGAACAATTCTACTCTATAACAAATGAGGTTTCCATGAGTCAGAATCCACTCCAAGGCAAGAGTTTTTTTTTTTTTGTGTGTGTGTGTGTGTGTGTAGGGGATGGGGGTGGGGAGTTTATTTTTAAAAGAAGAAATCATTCTTTAAAATAAAGAAACATGATATCACCATAGAATATCAATTATTTTCATTTTATTATTTTTCCATCTTGTCTTTATAAGCATGTACAAGGGGGATTTTGGTGTAGTGAATTATTTAGTATCTCTTCTATCTCTCTTTGCACACTTTCACCAAATAACTTTTTTTATGATGGGTCTGGGTAAGAGAAGGTTGGGGAGGATGCTGATGGATTATGTGATTCAGTTGTGAGTGACAGAATTACTTATGAAAGCCTGGAACTCTAATGTATATAAAATGAGCCATCTCAGAAAGAGGATTGGGGATCTTACTATCATCACAAAGAAAGAGCTAGGGGATGAGTGAGTCCTTTGAACCCGAATATCCCTGAACATTGAGCCTCCTTGACCCAGGAGTAGCAGAGGAGTAGCAGCAACAAAACAAAGTACCAGAGCATGAGCCAGTGTGGTGGGCTTCCCAGCCCATAGAGCAATTAAAGATGAGTGACCTTGGGCAGGAGGTTTGCTTGTAGAATGAAGTGCCTCCAGACACTTAATTGGAGGAGCTTGGTTTGCTGACCCACAGAGATAGAGCTGAGTGTCTTCAGGTTTAGGTTTATTGTGGAATGATGTGCACTGTGGGCATTTATCTGCAGCCCTGAAAGAGATTTGTAGCATTGCTAGAGCAGGACAGAGGCCAGGCCAAGGGGCTGAGGGTCAGAGAGAGGTTTGCTTGTGAGCATAACTGAGTAGAGGCTGTCATGACTAGAAGAATTATGTTCTAAACATTTATGACCTTGAATTGTAACTTGTTAATTTCCCTACTAAATTCCATGACTGTGAGTATAGTGTCTGAGCTCTGTGTGACCATTGCCAGGAATTATTGAACTCAAGTGAGTAGACTGTGTTATGGAAGGGATGGTTGGTGCCACATTTTTTGCCAGGCTTCAAAAGTTCATGGAAAAATTAAATTAAAAGATCATGAAAAAATTCCATAAAATTCCTGAAGTTCCTTCATATTTTACCTGGTGTGGTGCTGTGGGATAAATCACTGGACCATAAGTTGGTTTGAACCACAAAGTTGATGGTTCAAACTCACCAGCTGCTCCTTTGAAACCCTATACAGGGTCGCTATGAGTTGGAATTGACTCAGCGGCACTTAACAATAACAATGTATTAATGGCTTTATATTCTATCATTCATGCTAGCTTTGTGTCTTATACACCTTTTTACTTATAAAGCTGTTGTTGCCATCAAGTCGGCTCTGACTCATAGCGACTGTATGTACAACAGAACACAACATCACCATCCTCACAGTTGCTGTTATGTTTGTGCCTATTGTTTTTGCCACTGTGTCAATCCATGTCATTGGAGGTCTTCCTCTGTTTCACTGACCCTCCATCTTACCAAGCATGATATCCTTCGCTAGGTACTAGCTCCTCCTGAAAATATGTCCAAATTATGAGAGACGAAGTTTGGCCACCTTGGCTTCCAAGGAGCAGTCTGGCTACACTTCTTCCAACACAGATCTGTTGATTCTTTTGGCAGCCTGTGGCACTTTCAATATTCTCCTCCAACACCATAACTCAAAAGCATCAATTCTTCTA
>NW_006408557.1:5029791-5030764 GCF_000296735.1 Chrysochloris asiatica
TTACCACAAGAACAAGCAAGTTACTTGCCCAGGAGACATCAAGGCAAGTGGTTGGGTCCTCTCAGTGCAAATCCTCTCCCAAGACTAAGACGCAATGGAAATACAAGCTCTGATTGGCAACCACGCACGTCACCCATAAGGAGACATGACCGAAGAACATCAATGAACCACTGACCTTATAGTTAGTGCGATCCTACAGTACCACACCAGGACTTCATAATGCCATTGTTGTTGTTGTGAAGTGCCATTGAGTCAGTTCTGACCCATAGCAACCCTGTCTAGGGTTTCCAAGAAGCAGCTGGTGAGCTTGAACTGCCAACCTTGCAGTTCAAACTGCTTTGCAGTCTGGCGCTTTAACCCACAGCGCCACACCAGGACTCCTAATAATCCCATCAGCCTATGTTTAAGGCATACACTGTCTATTGAGTGATTATAATATTTGAAAATGATGTTCACTAAAAGTTAATTCAAGAAATACAAAAAGATGGTGATGAAATAGAACATTGAGAGTGGTCAAGTTAACTGAATTTCCTGATATTTGCTATTGTTGTTATTATTAGCTTATATTTATATAAAGACAAGTATTAGAAAGAAAATTTTATTATATAAGGTTTTATATCATACCTCTTACTATTGGTAAAAGCTTTGGTTCTTCTTTGTCCTAGTTAGCAATTCCAAACCCAACCCAGTACCTTTGCCATCAATCCACTCTGACTTATGGTGACTCTGTAGGCTAAAGTGGACTCACCTGTTTTGATCTAACAAGTCTACTCTTGGTTATGAAACCAGAAAAGTGAAAGCAGAGTCTCAGGTACTTACATGCCAATTTTCAATGCAGAATTATGCATGATGGCCTAAAGGTGGAAACAATCCATATCCATTAGCAGACAAACATGCAATGGGATATTATTCAATTATAAAGAGAAATGAAGTTCTGATATGTACTACGATATAGATTAACCTTGAAAACATT
>NW_006408557.1:5031896-5055119 GCF_000296735.1 Chrysochloris asiatica
GTAGTTACAATTAATGGTTTTAAATTGTACATTTAAAAGGTAAATTTTGTTATATATATTTTATCATAATAATTGTGCTTTAATTGTAAAAAGAATAGTAAGGATTATACATCCAATAGAAAACCATAGATATGTCCACCAAAAGACACATTAATAATAGCCAAAACCATGAATCCAACCAAATGCCAACAAACAACAGAATTGGAAAATACATTGTGGTGTATTGATATAATGGAATGCTATATATTAACAAAAATGGACAAACTATTACATGTGCCAACAAGAACAAATCTTGCTAACATACATTGACTAACAGATGACCTCACAAAAGAGAACAAGTGATATGATTCTATCTAGATGAACTTCAATAAGAGGGAAAGCCAATCTAAAGGGTTAGAAGTCAAGATAATGGCCACCCTTGGGAGAATGATAGGGGCTAGGAATTATATTAACTTATGTTTCTGTTATCAACCCATATTTATTGCTGTTGTTAAATTCTGTCAAGTTGGTGCTGACTCACAGTGAACCTATATAGGGATTCCAAAGAACAGCTGGTGGGTTTGAACTTCTGACCTTGTGATTCAAACTGACGTTGTGGTCCAGCACTTTATCCCACAGCACCATACCAGGACTCCAACCAAGATTTAAATTTAAAAGTATCAAACTCCCCATCCCATCCCAAACCAAACCAAACCAAAACACTTATAACACTGAAAATAAGGAACCAGAGATGCCAATGTGTAAATAATGACAACTACAACGCAAAAAGATGGAATAAGTGATAAAGTTACAGAACTTCCAAATAGAGAGGTAGTCAAGATGATATCAAAATAGAATGGACTGTTTTAAACTTAGGAAGTTAATAATAAACTATAGGTAACCTAAAATTAAAAAAGAAATTAATAAAGTTGAACAGTAGCATAACAACAATGAAGGAAATGACACACACAAAGAAATCCTTAAAGGAGATTAATGTAAATTGCTACAATTTGATGAACCTGATCTATATTTATGGATGTAGTAACTCAAAATACCAACTGAGAGCGTAGGAGTGTTCACATCAAGGACCAATCTTATCCCTTCTGCATACAGGATTGATAGGGATGGGCAACTTAGACATTGGCTACCTAAAATGGAGGGGTTATAAAGGCACGAAGTTGACTGGTTTACAAGTTTTCAAGAGGGAGTTTAGTCTCAGAGTGTGTAGGGGGAGGTAGAGTCCCCACTGAATAGTTTTCATCTTGTCTAGACAGGTCTGGTGAAAGGAGATGGGGATAAATTTCTTTTGACTCAATAGTGAGTAATTGTTATCATGACTAATTGCGATTGTCACAACTATAAAGGTAGAAGTTGTGTAACAAAAAGAGGGGAGTAGTTAATCTTATATTCTAGGAACAGAGAACCTTAGTACCATCAAAGAAGAAGAGCAGGAGCAGAATGGGGTACCCTACCAGAGAAGCAGTGACACCAGAGATGGAGGCAGAGATGATGCCATGGAGAGATAGAGCAACTGAGGACTCTAGACACATGGAAAGAGAAAGGCTGTGTGCTGGTGGCCAGGAGGCAGGCTTGCAGAATGTGCCCTTTGGTTGTTTAAATGATTATATATTCCTGAGTGAAAAACAGGGAATAGAAGAAAATACTGTTGAATGATGATGCACAGAGGGGATTGTAATCATTGCAATGAACTGAAATACAATAGGATGAGTATAAAACTGATGCTCTCCCATGTAAACCATCACTCAATTCACAATAAAAACTTGAAAAAAAAGAAAAAGAGCTTAGCACAGAAAAATATATGGAACAAAGACACCATCAACACCATACACATAAGACAACTAATAAAAGAAATAGTTAAATGAAAACCATAAATATGTAACTATCAATAATTACACTGAATATAAATGGATTAACTTCATCATCAAGAGCCAGAGTGGCAGAATGGGTAAGTAAACATGACCCATTAATACTCTGCCTAAAAGAGACATACCTCAGACACAAAAACAAAAATAAGCTAAACATCAAAGGATGGAAAAATATATATCAAGCAAATGACAACAAAAGAAGAGCAGGAGTGGCAATATTAATTTCTAATAAAATAGATTATAAGGCAAAAGCCAGAAAAAGAGTGAAGGACAGATATTGTATAACGATTAGTGTCAATCCAATAAGACATAATGATAATAAATATCTATGTATCCAATGAAAGAACCCCCAAATACATAAACAAACATTTAATAGAATTGAAAAGAGAAATAGATAAATTCACAATAATAGTAAGAGATGTTAATACACCACTTTTGATGAAGGGCAGAGCTAGAAAGAAGCTCAGCAAAGATACACACTCTCTAAACAACACAATTAACCAACTAGACCTCATAGACTTATACAGAACATTCCATCCAACAACTGTACAATGTCCATTCTTTTCCAGAGTACATGCAACAGTCTCAGAATAAAACATATGTGTGGCATAAACCAAGCCTTAATAAATTTAAAAACACTGAAATCCTACAAATTACACTCTCATATCACAATGTTATAAAACTAAAGTCAATAACAGGAAAACCAAGGAGTGGGGGGGTGGGGGATCAAAGCTGGTAACATCCTGCTTAAAAGTTACCGGGTAAGAGAAAAAAAAAAAAGAAAATTTCTTGAATCAAATTAAAATAAAAATACAATGTACCAGAATCTTTCAGATACAGCAAAAACAGTACTCAGAGGAAAATGTATAGCAATAAACACACACACCATAAAAGAGAACAAAAATCAATACCTTGACCCAATATCTCCAACAATTAGGAAAAGAGCACACGCGCACACACACACACACAAACACACAACCTGCATTTACCAGAAGAAAAGAAATAATAAATATTAGATCAGAAATAAATGAAGCAGAAAAACAGAAAACAATGGAAAGAATCAACAAAACTATACATTTGTTCTTTAAAAGGATTAATGAAATGTATAAGCCAATGGCAAATTTAACAGGAAAAGGAGAATATTCAAATGACAAGAATAAGAAATGAACTAGGTGGTATCATAAAATACCTATAGAAATTGGAAGGCTGATAACAGTCCTCCAGGGGAGTGAAAGGAGCCCTGGTAGCACAGTGGTTACGAGTTTGACTGCTAACCTCAAACAGTCAGCAGTTCAAAACTACCAGCCATTCTGTGGGAGAAATATGAGACTTTCTGCTCCTATAAAGATTTACAGCCTCGGAAACCCTATGCAGGGTCACTATGAGTTGGAACTGACTCATGGGCATACCACCACCACCACCACAACCATCAGGGGAGTGAGATGTCTCTGTAGGATCGACATTGAACTGAAAACCTCAAGGTCGATGGGTTGAGTCCACCAGCTACTCCACATGAAAAAAATTTCTGCTCTAGCAAAGATTTATAGCCTTGGAAACCCTATATAGGGTCTCTATGAGTCTGAAGCAACTCAATGCCACTTAACACCACCAACAATAGTACTCCAAAAAACACAAAAGTCTAGAAGAAATGGACAAATTTCTAGTACATGTGTACATAATTACAGTGTTAGAGGAGAATATTAAAAGTATTAGGGAGTGCCAAGAGAACAAACCAATCTGTGTTGGAAGAAGTATAGCCAGAATGCTCCTTGGAACCAAGGCTGTCCAGATTTTGCTCATACTTCAGGCATATTGTCAGGAGAGACTAATACCAGGAGAAGGATGTCATGTTTGACGAAGTGGAGGGTCAGAGAAAAAGAGGCAGATCTTTAACAAGATGGGATGGTACAGTGGCAGCAGAAAGGGGCTCAAACATAGTAATGGTTGTGAGGTTGGTGCAGGACAGGACAATTTTTATTCTGTTGTGCATAAGATTGCCATAAGTTGGTACTAACTTGAAGGGACCTAACAACAACAAATCTACTCAAACTAACACATTCTGAGGTATAAAATTTTAACACAGAAAAGTCCAGAACATAGAAAAGGATAGAATACTTCCCAAAATTACAGAACAATATTTTTCATGAACATAGACATTGCAATTCTCAACAAAATTCTAGTTAATAGAATCCAATAACATATTTGAAAAAAAAAACCCAAAACATGACCAAGTGATGTTCATATCAAATATGCAAAGATGGTTCAACATTAGAAAAACAATCAATGTAATCAACCACATAAATAAAACAAATGCAAAGAATCACAGGATCCTATCAATTTATACAGAAAATGCATTATACAAAATTCAATACCCATCTTTGATACAAACACTCAGCAAAATAGGAATAAAAAGGAAATCCCTCAACATAATTAAGGATATATGTACAAAACCAATGTTGTTGTTGTGAAGTGCTATTGAGTCAGTTCTGACCCATAGCGACCCTGCTTAGGGTTTCCTAGGAGCAGCTGGTGAGCTTGAACTGCCGACCTTGCAGTTCAAACGGCTTTGCAGTCTGGCACATTAACCCACAACACCACACCAGGACTCCACAAAACCAATCGTCAACATTATTCTCAACATAGAGACTCAAAACTTTCCCCTCGTGAACAGGAACATACTATTCCTACTCAATATTGTATTTGAAGTCCCACTCAGAGCAATAAGGCATGAAAGTGAAATAAAATTCATCGAAATTTTCAAAGAAGAAGTAAAAGTATCTTTGCAGATGATATAATTCCATAAGTATAAAATTATAGGGACTCAACAAGAAAACTACTGTAACTAGCAGAAGGATTCAGGAAAGTGACAGAGTACAAGAAAGAGCAACATGTGAGAAAAAAAAAAGCAAAAAAATAGCTAACAGTTGTATTCCACTACACAACACAGAGAAATCTGAAAAGAAAGTATGAATAGAGCAATATTGACTCCTTTAATCAATAAATGCAATTTCTTTAATCAATGAATGCAATAACCACACAAAAAATTCTTAGGAATAAATGTGACAGGGATATAAAAGAACTATACAAAGAAAATTACAAAACCCTACTACAAGAAACCAATCTCTCTCTCTCTCTCTCTCTCTCTCTATATATATATATATACACACACACACACACACACACACACACACAATGGAAGAATGAACGATGCTGTTGGAAATAGAAATACCATGTGATCGAAGAATTCCACTGCTAGATATGTATCCTAGAGAAATAGGAATCATGATAGGGACAGATATATTCACACTCATGTTCATTACAGCATTATTGACAGTAAGAAAATGATGAAGCAACTTAAATGCCTATCAATGTATTGATGGATAAATAAACTGTAGAACATACACACAGTGTTATTCTACACAATGTTACAAAAATGACAAATATGAATTAACCTAGATGACATTATAATGAGTGAAATCAGCCAATTACAAAAGGACAAATGCTATATAAGACTTCTACTGTAAAAAGTCAAGAAAAGGTTCACACATAGAAAGAAACATTCTTTGATCATCACCAGGGGTAGGATTGTAGACACATATTAACTTGGGTGAGGGGAAAGGCAATATATAATAAGGGAGATGATGTCAACATAAAATGATCAAGGCAAAGGAAGACACTAGGAGGAGCACAAGAGTTAAAGGCAACAGTGTGAATACTGTTACATGCACACTCCTGTAATATTAGCAATAACAATAGTCTTTGTGTGGCTATATAACAATAATCTTTGAGTGAGTGCATAAGTAAACATACAGTTAAATAGGGGTGGGAAGGCAAATGGAACTACAACTTCGGATTTGTAGGGTTTGACAGGCTATTTCTATGTATGTATGCATTTTTGCTACAAATATATCCACAAACATAGGAGAGCAAAGTTATGAAACCTTTGTAGCCATGATCAGAGCCTGAAAGAATGAGTTGTTAGGCTTGGTGGTTCAGGACCATAGTTGTCGGGGACATCCAAGTCAATGTAGTTCCAACTTTTATCAGTGAACTGACCAAAGTAGGCTACTTACTGGTGGCAGGTCTGTCTGTCTCTGTGAAACTTCATCTCAATGCATCCAGTCATACTTGTATACACAGAAACAGGATTAAAAGCTAAAATAACTAGATAGTAACCCAAACACAGAGTGTTAGTCCTGGCACATTACCATCTACAAGCTGTGTGGCCTTGTGTAAGTCAGTTGGGAATGAACAAGGCTCAGTTTAATCAGTATTAGGTCAATAAACCCTTAAATTAGCAAAATATAATCTTTGAGTGGATACATAAGAGATGAAGTATCTATACCACTTTGCATTCCAGTACAGAACCAGGTATTCTAATTTTATCAACTAAAATATTATCAGTCTTTGAACATCATGTCTTGATAATGGTTTGTTCAGATGCAAAAACAATAAAAGCAATTTATTTGGAAAAAGATTCCAGGAAGCACTGGTAGGGGAGTTGGAAAGTGAAGTGAAGACTAAAAGAAATACAGTATCAGTTGATGAACAGGTTATTGCTGTGGGCAACTAGAATTCAATCATACTGGAGACTTCTCCACAACTCTGTAGCACACACCCTAGTGTTGATCTATGTTGTTGTTGTTAAGTGCCGTTGAGTCAATTCTGATCATAGCGACCCTGTATAAAGTTTCCAAGGAGCAGCTGGTGAATTTGAACCACTGACCTTGCAGTTGAAATGACTTTGCAGTCTGATGTATTAGCCCACAGCACCACACCAGGACTCCAGAGTTGACCTATGTTGTTGTTAAGTGCCGTCGAGTCAATCCCGACCCATAGCTACCCTGTGTAGGGTTTCTGAGTTGAGCTATAGGAGGGTCAAAAAGTTGGGATAAGTAACCTCCAGCACATGATTATCATAACGTGGCCCTTGAGTGAGCTAAGAGCAACTCTGTGGCCAGAGAAGTATTTCATGTAGAGGAGGGCAGGAGATTGCAGTAAGAAGCACTCAGAATGCAAGGAAGTACTTATTCAGAGCTGGATAAGCAATGGTGTATAATAAGAAACTTGAGTTTAATATATCTGTCACATTTATGATCCAGGTAAGGCATTCTCAATACTACCATCACCACAAAATGAGTCTGTTTAATAGATTGTTGTTGTTGTGAAGTGCTGTTGAGTCGGTTCCAACCCAAAGCTACCCTGTAAAGGGTTTAAGCTGGTGAGCTTAAACCACTGACCTTGCAGTTCAAACAGCTTTGCAGTCTGGTTTATTAACCCACAGCGCCACACAGTAAAAAATTCTTCGTTACTCCAGTAGGAGTTAAAGAGGTTATTATTAGCTTTTAAGAGGTTAACTTTATCTCCATATTTCATTCTACACTGACCTTAGTGACTTGCTTGACCAATAAAGTGTGGTAAAATTGATGTCTTAGAACTTATGGGCTAAGTCATAAAAAAAATCTCACCAGGTACACTCATACTATGAGAATAGTCACTCTGGAAATGTTTAACCACCATGGAAGAAATTTTACTACCTTGAGAATGCCTTTCAGAAAACACTGCCTGTTGGTACTCCAGTCTAGACTCCTAGATGAGCTCAAAGTTCCAGCCACCCTAGATAAGACGCCAGGGCTCTCTAGCTCTCTAGACTAGCCCTTCTGCTAGATAAGTGCCAGCAAGTGGCTTCAGTAAATGCCACACGGAATAGAAACATTTCTCAATTTTGCCTTTCCTAAATTCCTAACCTAAGATACCATAAGAAATGATAGTTGTTTTAAGCCATTAAGTTTGGGGATTGTTTTATACATAGCAATGAGTAATCAGAGTCCTTTAAGCCATGAATCTGGCTGGATGCTGATCTTTGACATTTGAAGTTTAATGGTGGCCTGGCATTCATTTAGAGTCAACTGATTTGAGAAAATTTCCTTTTCAATTCCAATTCCATTGTCTGTCATCTAAGAGTAAGGAGAGGTTGTAGCTCATTTTTTCTGTCCTTTGGAAATAATGGGTGTTAGCTTCAACTGTGACATCAGGCTCCCATTAGAGAAAGTAATATGTGGTACTTTTTGTTTTTCTTTATTAAGCTTTGGGCTGATATTTTATTCAACAGCTTGACCTCTGAAAAGTCTTTTTGTGACTCATTTAATGGAAAAATAGAAAGAAGGTATGCAGAAATACGTTGCCTGTCTCATAATTATTCATTTTACTTACTTTTCCTGAGATAACTCAATTCACTTCACATGCTAATATAATAAATACCTTCTGCTAACCAGTATTGGGGAGTTGAATATGAGGCAAAAGGGTCCTCCTTCTTCAAACCACTAGAAAAATGTAGAAGTTCTTTGTTCTTTTCACTTTTGCAGATTTCAGGTAATTTTCAATTTTTAGACAAAAAACACATCCTTTGAAGTTAAGAGTTTCCTGCTCATTTTCCATTCCTCTTGCTACATCCCAAATAAAGGAACTTTGGAGGTATACACTCTTAAACAGAGATTAATCTCCACCTTGGAATCATAGAGAGAGGTATTATTATTCCCACATGCCAACCCTGAGTTCCAAGAAGTTTTAATAATTTGTCCCAGGTAGCATGTAAGAGAGAAGACCAGGTTTGAAGCTTAGATCTTTAACACTACACTATCCTGTCCCATAAAATCTGCAGAAAGATTGAGCATCAGGATTTGAAGGGTATTTTTCCACTAGACACTTGGATAATGCTGTCTCCAAATTAATATTCAGATAAATTCCAACCTTCATGCTCTTTCTCTCTTCCAGGTGGGTGGATGAGAGACAACCCTGCCCGTTTTTATTTCAGTAGTAGCATTGATCATACTGTGTTATAAATCTTGGCTTGTTTTGATGTAGTATATTATTGCAAGCATCTAATCAGTTCACTGTTGTATTAATTATTCTATCCCCAGTGCATGGTACAGAAGTGGTTTTGAGCTCATGAATGAATGCATTAACCCATTGCTTCTTAGGGCATCAGTTGATGGGAAAGATGGCTCAAGGACCAGCAACCTGGAAAAGGATACTGTTGGGAGAGTAGCCTTCATGCTAAACTACTCCCTATCTCACCTCCAAACTGCCCAATGACAATCTTGAGTCTGGAACATCTGACAGGGAAACAACATATTTTGTACTGGGAAGAAGGGGCTCTGCCTTGGTAGGCTGGATGTGTATTATCTCTTTGTTCTGCTTTTATGTACATCAATACCTGGAAAACCCACTACTGCGTCTGTTCCTTGTGGGGAGGGAATGAGGTCCTTCCTTCACCTACAACACACGATGGGTACGTGCAGTGCAGTTCATCATTTGGTATCAGCTATGGGAAGTGACCCACCCACTTACTCTCATATTAAAGCTGATTTTACTCTGCTTCTTTCCTCATTAGTAAGCACTGTCTTATTCAATGCCTGTGTGAATTGTGTTTTCTTGATGACTTTGGTATATATTTGACAGATAAAGTTAATGCCTCTTCCATCTTTATTAAAGGGAAACCCAAAACATTTGAAATTTTAGATTCAGGAAATATTCCATTTTAAAATTCAATTCAATTGTCTATTATTGATGCCCACTCTGTGCTAGACTTACATGATCACATAAAGATAAAAAAGTCAGAGCCACACTCCTGGACTTTGAAGTGCTGGCTTCTCCTGGCCCACTTCTCTTGTCTAGCTATACTCTTTCCTAAGCAACCTCATGTAATCACATGACTTTACACACCCTCTACATATTGATAGGAGTCCTGATGTGGCATCCTAAGATAAGCATTTGACCTCAAAGTCGGTTTAACCTCAAGATCGATGATTCAAACTCACCAGCACTTGACTTCAAGGTTGGTTTAATTGCAAGATCAGTGATTCAAACTCACCAGCCACTCCAGGAAAATCTATACTGGGTTTCAGAACTGACTCAATGGTATATTAACAAATATATTGGTGACTCAAATATATATAGCTGTTTTTTTTTGTTATTGTTTTTTTTTTGTTTGTTGTTCTTAACTCTTTCATTCAAGTGGTTATGTGGAGACCAAGCAAACAACATGAAATAGGAGCATGAAGGAAGGAGAGATTATTTCCAAATTAGAGGGAAAATGGGGACCAAAGATAGAATCAGAGAGGAAAACAAGACATAAAATTTTTAGTATTTCAAGAGGTAGGAAAAGGGAGAAGACAGTGTCCTAGGAGTCAAGAACCACAGGTGCAGACTATCAGGCAAACCTATGGGAAGTTCAGGAACATGTAATCATAGCAAAAAAAAAAAAAAAAAAGTCAAGAAGAAATTAGTGAAACATAAAGCTGGATAGGTAAATGAAATAAAAGTCTGGATAGGTGAGTTTTTCAGTAGGTTGTTAATATCCATCATACATTTTATAGCAACAAAGTGACATTACTATTGCTGTGTTTGAGGCAGTCACATCAGATGTCAGGAGGAAGAAGGAAGTGAAGACAAGAAAAGGATACCTTGAGGCCAGCAGAGTAGACCTGGTGGGTGAAAGGGTAAGAGGACTATGGCAAAATGAAAGGGAATGAACTGACATAAGAGTTTTTAAAAATTGTAGAACATAAAATGTCTTCTTAATTGTTATCCTTGATCACTAGATGTATAGTGAAGCAGTGGCTTCACTCAGGATGTGAGTTCAAGATGCACTACAAAAGGAATGCCTTCTCAGAGAGTGTATGAGTAATTAACCATCATTATTATTGTTTTTATTTCCCCTCATGAAGAAACTTGACAGTTGTATCTTAATATAGGTTGTGGCAGAAAATCTGGAAAGAAAATATCTCTATTACATTTATGGTCACATTTGTTGTTGTTGTTAAGTGCCTTCGAGTCGGTTCCGACCCATAGCGACCCTGTACAGGGTTTCCGAGGGTGTAAATCCTTACGGGAGTAGAAAGCCTCATCTTTCTCCCGCGGAGCGGCTGGTAGTTTCGAACCGCTGAGCTTAAGGTTCGCAGCCCGATTCGTAACCACTAAATTAATGACATCACTTACAAGTTTAGGGAGGGTAGAAAGCTTTGCATAATGCTTTGCAAATTTTGAGGAAAACCTACCTCAACTCTTGGTTTGCAGAGCTGCTTAGACGGGTGAAGCTTATAGTTCAGACAAGAAGTACAGAGATAGAAGGGACTTATACTTCCTAAAATGTCAAATTAAGAGACCAGTCAGGGTGAACTAGAATAACTGACCAAAACCCATAGACAACGAAGTGTAACAGAGACATAAAATAAAGACCAAAGCAAGGCAGGACTGATTGCTGATGTCTAGCTGAGAATCTAAAGGGAAGTGGAGATGTATGTTCATGGTTCTAAAGGGACACAGACTTGTGCCCCACGAACTGCTCATGGGTATGAACTCAGAAAAGCAGACCATGCAAAACTCTATCAACCTACTGGGCTTGATGCTTTCTCAAGGTGGTGTAACTCAGAAAGCTCACCTCTTAAAGAGCCCCTGGCACGTTGAAAAGAATCCACCCCCAGTACTCATTCACTGCAGCACCTAGAAATATATACAGGAGTACAACGACAATTTTAATGCTATCAGAAGCATTTCCTCTCCCTGGGACAGTGCTTTCCAGGAGAGAGTTTTGACTCTGCTTCTAAATACTCCAACTTCTGGGGTAGTCCTCTGCCATTGGTGTTCTCACTCAGGTGGCTAATTAAATTATTCTCATTAGAGATTCCCAAACATCCCTAAGTTTGTGACCTATGAGCTAGGGCAGACTACAATCCAACCCCTTCTGGAGAATCAAGACTCAGATATTTCTCAGTATATAAAGGGAGGGACATGGCACATTGAGAGGAGGGAGAGAAGGGAGTAAATAGAAATTTTGGACTTTTTTCTGTTACTTTCTACACAGGTAGAGCAGTCAAGTAATTTCCCCGTGCTTAGCCTAATACATTTTTTTTTTTTTTTTAATTATAGGACTTGGATACAAGCTTTGATCAATCTAACTACCATAGTATATTACCTTGCTCTTGTGTCTCTGTTCTCCGGCACCTAGTACATATCCCAACACAATGTGGGTATACTATAAAAGGTTGCAAATGAACACAAGAATAAAAGAAAATAAAATATTTCCTTGCTTTCTTAATTAATAAAATTATGCTAAGTGAATCAACAGCAAAAACAAGAATAAGGTCTTTGAGTGTTCTGAGTTATGCTCCATCAACTGCTCCTAGCTGCTTCAAAGAAAGACCCAAGAGTACGTGCTATCAAACTTTACTATAATCATGCAGAAGGAGAAAGAGCACTGGATATGAATCATAACTCAGCAGTTATGATCTCAGCCTTAATACTTGAACAAATCACATGACTCTTCATGTTGTTCACCTAAATGATCATTATAATCTCTGCAAGTTTTGAACTTTATGATCTTTATGAATTAACTGGAATTTTTGTGACAATCCAATGTAATGAGAAAGAATAAATTAATAGCCCCAAATACTCATATTTAGAATTTTAAGAGCTCTAGTAGCATAATGGTTATGAATCAGGCTGCTAATCTCAAGGTCGGCAGTTCAAAACTACCAGCCGTTCCACAGGCAAAAGATGAGGCTTTCTGCTCCTGTAAAGACTTACAGCCTCAGAAACCCTGTGCAGGGTCACTATGAGTCAGAACTGACTCCATGGTACTTAACAACAACAACAACATACATGGAAATGGATGCTTTGGGGTACATAGATAATTCTGTTTCATTGTATGGGGCCAATACTACTCCAACTGCATTGACAATGTTACGTCATTGAGATGAGCCCAGGCCAGTCTTTTCAAATGGACCTAAGAGCTATTATGGCATTGTCATGACCCAAAGAGACGTAAATATTTCCAAACATTACTGGAAACCAAGGAACCCTTGTGGAGCAAGAGTTAAACACGAAAGGTCAATTGTTCTAATTCATCAGTTGCTCTGAGGAAGAAAGATTTGGTAGTTTGTTTCCATGAAGATTTACAACTTTGAATACCAGCAATCTGAGAGGGCTCTACTTTCTCCACATCCATGCCAATGATACAATTTTCTGATAAAAAAAAAAATAATAATAACTATTCTACTCTATGTGAAATAGTATGTATCTCATTCTGGTTTTTGATTTGCATGTTCCTAGTGTAGTGCTGTAGGATAAGCACTGGCCTGCTAACTGCAGTTTAATCCCACCAGTCTCTTCATGGCAGAAAAATGAGGATTTCTGCGCCTGTAAAAATGTGCAACCTCATAAATGCTATGTCAGAATTGACTCCAGAGCAGTGAGTTTGAGTTTGTTTTGAGTGACATATTATTGAACCTATCTCTATGTGCTTATTGGTCAATTTTGTATCTTCTTTGGGTAATGTGAATTCAAGTTCTTTGCCCATTTAAAAAATGAATTGTCAATATATATTCTGGATACTAACTCCCTATCAGATATATGATTCCCAAATATTTTCTCAAATGCTCTATGTTGTCTTTTCATTTTCTTGATAAAGTTTCTTGATTAACCAAAGACTTTAATTTATTCTGATTGTCTTTTGCTGCTCATATTTTTGCTGCATTTCCAAATTCAACTTTCCAAAGATTACTCCCATATTTTCTACAATGATTTTTACAGTTGGAACTCTTCTATTTAGGTGATTGATCCATTTTGGGTTAATTTTCATCATGTGTGAGATAGGGTCCAAATTATTCTTCTGCCCATGAAAATCCAGTTGTCATTGTTCCATTTGTTGAAGACACTGTTCTTTCCCCACTGAATAGATTTGGCCTCCCTGTTAAAAATCAATTGGTGTGTGCATTTATTTCTGGACACTCAATTCCAGGTATTTCATTCTTTTAGATGCTATTGTAAATGCATTTGTTTTAATTTCATATTTAAATAGTTATTGCTGGCATATAGAAACCCAACTGATTTTTATGTGTTGGTCTTGTATGCTGTATCTTTTCTGGATTTGCTTATTAGCTCTAATAACTTTCTTGTGGAATATTTCTCCCATGTCACTGCAAAAATTTCTGGATCTTCTCTGAATCATCTGTTTAACTTTCACCACAGTTACTATTTTAAAGCCCACAGTGTTTGGTGCCACTCTCTACCACTAAACATTTGGTGGCTTTCCTTTTCTTCAAAATACAGAGCAATGTTGATGTGCCTCCAACATCTGTCTCCAACCAATCCTCTTAGATTCTACAAACCAAACACTGCTTTATTTTGCACATTAGACTCAGTCATATTACCTTATTTACAGTTCCTTAGTCATGCTTAATCTCATCTTTGGACATTTTTCAAACCTAAAATACTTGTTCTCCTTTGTCCATTTCTTATGTTTCAGGAAAAAGTATCTAGCACAAACCGTATTTCAAGTCTGACTAATTTTAAAATCATTGATATGGGGTAGAGGCATATCGGACCTCCACTTCATAGGGGTTGGCCTTGGGTTGATTTTGGTCCTCTTTCCCTCTTGTGGAGTCAGAGAAAGTCAGACAGGCTCCCGACTTGGTTTAAGCAGTTAGCACTATGAGCAGGATTCATTGCAATGACTCCAGACCTATGAAATTATGAGGTTTTGTAAGAGAAAGAACTAAGGAAGATGGAATAAGATGTTTCAAATGAGGAGAGAGCAGCTTCTGGAATTGCCTGGAGCTGATGTCATGCTGGATAGAAAAGATAGCAGATCTGTGGCCAGGGTCTACTAGAATCCACCCTGTCAGAGGTCCAAGGCTATATACATATGAAAGGAGTTGTTAGTCCAGGGGAGTAGAAAAGATTGCACTTAAGTGTCCACCACCATGTGTTTGATTGCTTTATGGATATTGGTTTCACTTGCCTATATACATGTGTGATAGAAGCAAATATTGGGTGTGATGATTACAGATTGTTTGTAAGCCTGCCTTCAGCTTATACTTGACTGGATTTGTTAAAAGGGGAGTTAAAATTCATCCAGAAAAAAATAAGCTTCTTGCTTTAAGCCTTTGTAGAGTATGGGTCCTTACCTAACCCAGAACTTTCAAAGTGAGGACATTTGCATTTTACAAGACATGCAGAACAACCCAGAACTGCTGGGAGAACAGGTGATTCATGATGGAAAGAAAGCAGACGAAGAAGTGGACAGTTTGGCATTTTGAGTTTCAGAGGCATCAAGGCAAGGAAAGTCAGCCCATCAATTGAAGGGATGCTTCCTTGGGGGCCGTGGCTTGCTCCCTATATAATGGACATGCATGAAGGACTCTTCTTCTGTCTTCTGCTGCGGGCCTGGGACTCTACAATTGTAAGCCTTGACAATAAACTTCTCTCTATATTTACATACATATATATGTTTCACTGGTTTTGATAATAATTTCCTTGATAATAAATTTCTCTGATAGTGCAGTGGTTACGAATCGGGCTGCGAACCTTTAGGCCAGCAGTTCGAAACTACCAGCCATTCCGCGGGAGAAAGATGAGGCTTTCTGCTCCCGTAAAGATGTACAGCCTCGGAAACCCTGTACAGGGTCACTATGGGTCGGAACCGACTTGAAGGCACTTAACAACAACAACATATATGTTGTCGGTTCTGACTCATAGCAACCTTATATAGGGTTTCCAAGATTGTAAATCTTTATGGGAGCAGAAAGCCTCATCTTTCTTCCATGGGACAGGTGGTAGTTTCGAACTTCTGACCCTGAGGTTCGCAGCCTGATGCGTAACCACTACGCTACCAGAGCTCCTTTCTCTCTATATATACATACACATATATGTTTCACTGAGTATGCTTCTCTAGAAAACCCAGCTTAAGGCACCTTCCAATCATCAGTTTGTCATAGTAGCCCGAGTGACCTATTAAAAGAGTGAATCAGGCCATGTAATTCCTCAGATATTAAAACCCACCAGTGTTTTCCATTCTACTTGGAATAAAACTCAGACTTTTCACTATGGCACAGATATCTGAACAACCTGCTTCTTTTCTTTACTAGTACTCTTGCCATATGTTATTTTCAATAAAAATACTCAAGAGGCTTCCGGATCGATGGCGGGATAAGCAAAGGTGCCTAGCAGTCTTTTCGCCAAAGGCACGTTAAACCGGGTGAACCATATTGTTAGAACAGTCCTAGAGTTCTGAATTTCATATAAAGTAAGAGGGCAATATTTCGGGGGCTTACCAGAGGAGACATCAGAAGTGGCAACAATTAAGAGAGCAACTTTTGAACCTGGAAGGCCAATGGGCTACAGTCTTTGTGGAGGACAAAGGACAGGGACAGCAATGAGTCTGTACCCAATGCCCCAATGAGGAAACTGCCCAGTGATTTATAGAAATAGAAGTGTGAATGTCTTTTTCTTGTTTTTATTTTCCTTCAGCAGTTCTTGTTGCTCTTCCTTGCCCGGTCTGTCCATTCTGGACAGTCTGTGTATCTTCATATGGGTGGGAGTGCACTCACAGAAAAAGTCCAGCATTGTGCCCACAGGGTTTGTGATACACAAAACAATTGGCATTGATATCCTAAATTGCCCAGGGTATGGATTTTACCAGGGCAAGGATTTTCCCCTCACTCAAACAGGAAACATCCTTGGTGAATTCTTATGACATTTGACTTTGGGATTTAGTCCTGAATTTGGCCCTCCTCCTTACTCTGGTAGGAGTTTTAATTCACACCTCACCTAACAAAAGACAGCATCTCTGACCATACAGCCACACTACCTTTGCACCCTGTAAAACTGCAATAAAAAGGCAAGAGCCAATACCAGTATCAGAACAATGTGCACAGCTAACAGCTGTTAAAAATACTCTAAAGGGAGCCACAGGAACAGTGAACAGAGAAGCCCATCTCCTGATCACACACAGCATGAGACAATTTGGAGTGTGCTTAAGAACACACCATTATACATCCCTTCATCTAATTAACACAAATACAACAGAGTCTTAATACATAAAAAGCAGCAGAAAATTTCTGCTCATGTGCAAAAGTAAAACAGAGTAGTTCAGACAAATAACCAAGAGGAAGAGCTAGGATTGGTATTAGAGGGTGAAGAGACTCTGGAATTGGCTGAAGGATAATTCTGGAGAATGATATTGAGGTGCATCCAAACGTTCCACAGAAAAGCCAAAGAAAACAAGGATATAGTCAGAAAAGCATTACAGGAACAGGAGACAAAAAACAGTGTTTGAAACAATAAAGACCCTGTAGAAGGAGATCCAGATGATTAATGTCATAATATCAGAAATGGACAACACACTGAAAAGGCAAAGGAGTAGAATTAAAGAGATGGAAGCCGGATCAGCAAGCTTGAAGACAAATCTTTAAATAATGCTAAGGTAGAAGAACAAGCAAAAAAGAGAATTTAAAAATCTGAAGAAAGCCTAAGATTCGTATGGGACAACATGAAGAGGAATAACTTGAAGATGATTGATTGGAATTCCAGAACAGGAAAGGACCAAAACAAAACAAAAAAACCTACTGAAGACGAGATAGTTGGAGAGTTGCTGGAAGATAAGCATCCAAGAAGCTGAACAAACCCCCAGGAAGGATAGATCCCCCCAAAAAATCACCAAGACATATTATAATCAAACTTTCCAAAACCAGACAAGGAGAGAATCCTGAAAACAACTAGGAAAAAAAAGAAATGTTACATACAAGAAAGCCAATAAGATAAAGCTCTGATTTCTCAGTAGAAACCATGCAGTCAAGACGACAATGGGGAGATACATACAAAACTCTGAAAGAAAAAAAACTGCTAAGCAAGAATCCTGTACACAAGCTGTCAATCAAATAAGACGGCAAAATCAAAACATTCCAGGATAAACAGAAATTAAAGGATTTTGTAAAGGCCAAACCAGTGCTCCAAAACATACTAAAGAGACTTCTTTGGACTGAGAATCAACAAAACCAGACAACAACCGGAGACTGACATATGTGGCAAAACCACTCAGACCTCAGTCCAGAGATGGAAGAGCCTACAGCAGAACAAAACTACAAAATTGAAATTAGGGATTTTGGGAGGTCAGCCCATGGACAGGGCAGACACAAAGCAAAAGAAAAGAAAAGTATAGTAACAGAGACCCAGGTGGTGAGGAGGTCAGGTAGATCTCAGAATAAAACAATCTGTCATAAAAAAAAGATATAAATAAATATAGGGTAACCTCAAAGAAACTGGATACATCTCCACATCAAATCACATGTTATTTTCTCTGACATGCTCTCTGTGCCACAGCAAGTCACTCACTCTTCATTTTCTTACCTTGCTTTATTTCCTAGAGAGCTCTTATAACTGGCAAAACCCAAATTTGTTTATTGTTTTGATCTCCTTTCAAATCTCAGCACTCTCACTAGAATATAAACTTCATTTTAGTTATATCTGTACCCCCAGTGAGTATATATGGTCCATAGTCTGTCCACTAATAGTCCACTCATCTATCACTTTATCATACTGTGGTGGCTTTTGTGTTGCTATGATGCTGGAAGCTATGTCAGTGGTATTTCAAATACCAATAGAATCACCCATGGTGGACATTTTCAGAGAAGCTTCCAAACAGACAGACTAGGAAGAAGGAGAGGTGAACCACTTCTGAAAATGTAGCCACTGAAAACCTTATGAGTATTAGTGGAACATCATCTTGGATAAAGCAAAGCTTCTGGGGCCTTTATTTGCTGATGGGTTTCTGAGGCTATAAACATTATGTAATCTGACTGCCTCAACTTTCTTTCATGGAGTGGCTGGTGGATTCAAACTGCTGACCTTACAGTTAGCAGCTCAATGCTTAATTCACTCTGCTACCAGAAAGAGAAATTCCTGAATTGATTAACAATCTGTATTCCTGTAGATAGACTTTTTTTTTTTAAGCTTTAGTAGTTTAATTTTTAAGTTAATTGGGTCAACAATTTCTTCTTAGCAGCTGTTTCTTTCTTTCTTTTCTTTTTTTTCATTAATGTTTAATTGTGAATTATGTGATAGTTTACATGGGAGAACATTAGCTTTACATTCATCCTATGTTTCATTGCCATGGTTACAATCACCTCCATGCATCATCAACCAACCAAATGGTATACCCTGCAAGCTTGCCCTCTCTCCTCCCTCCCCCCTCCCTCGTCATCAGCACACAGCCCCTCTCCCTCTCTGGGTCTAAAGTCCCCAGCCACTCCATCTTTCCACATCATCATCTCTGCCTCTATCTCTGGCATCTAGATAGACTTTTAACTATAATAAAATCAGTTTCCTAGAGTAAAATCTTATCCACAAGAGGGCGAAGTAGTTCCCAGAGTGGATGAATTTTCTTCTTTTTTTAAGCAAATCCATAGGTCCACTTATATTCTAGTATCTCTAACACTTGAACTGGGTCTCAATTACTGAATATAACAACCTTCCTTTGGGAAGCAGGGCAAAACATCCACAATAGAAAGCATACAACACCAAGAAAACACACTGTCACTCAGAATCTTATATTTAGCCCAAGAAAACAAATTATTCTGATGATTTGGACTTACTGTGTTATGATCAGACAATCTCCGCAGTTCCTGATTCTAAAGTGAGATGCCAAAAATGTCTCTAGGTCTTTCATCTGAATCTAGAGGAGAAGGATACAGAGAAAACTGAATCACAGCACAAAACACATGGACATATATTTTTTGAATAACCAAAGGGAGTTAGAATAGAAGAGGTACAGGGACTGTTGTTTTCTCTTTTGAGATTTTCTAATGGGACATTGCACGAGAACAAATGATGCCTTGTATATAAAGGAGAAAAACAAGTAACTTTTCATGCCATATTTCAATTATTTTAGCAATCAATGAGGGTTTCTTTTTTTGCATTCATTATTCTGCCACCCTGTAAATAGAGCAGATAATTAGGCCATCAGAATAAAAATGAAGTCTGAGATAAAATCCCATTATATTGCAAATTCCAACATTACAGCTAGTGTAAAAAGATACAAAGAATATATTTTGTATGAGTTTCTTTTAACTCCCATACTATTTTAGGTATAATAGACTTTCTATAAAATAATTTGAGATATACAGACATAGCTGCACCTTTAACCATGTAATATTTAATTCTTTTTCATTATGTCTTTAAAGTCACACTAATGCACTTATGCTCAAGTAAAAAAAAGAGTGATATTTGCTTATTATAACAATACTATTGCAATAATAAAAATTCATTTGGAGAATTTTACTCTAAAGTTTAGATGCTTATAATAAGGGGATCCATATATGATCCATATATATCAAGGACTTCATTCTTCTTGGCTCTACTATTAACTTTCATGGAAGCAGCAGTCAAGAAATCGAACAATGTATTGCATTAGGCAAATCTGCTGCATAAGACCTTTTTAAAGTGTTGAAGAGCAAAGTTGTCAGCTTGAGGACTAAGGTGCACCTGACCCAAGCCATGGTATTTTCAATAACCTTATATGCATGCAAAAGTTGGACAGTGAATAAGGAAGACCGTAGAAGAATTGATGCATTTGCATTATGATGTTGGAAGAGAATATTAAAAGTGCCATGGGCTGCCAAAAGAACCACCAGATCTGTGTTGGAAGAAGTGCAGCCAGAGTGCTCCTTGGAGGCCAGGATGGCCAAACTTTATCTCTCATACTTCAGACATATTGTCAGGAGGGATCAGTCACTTGAGAAGGATATCATGTTTGGTAAGGTGGAGGGTCAGAGAAAAAGAGGAAGACTCCCATCCGGTGAGCTGGATTGGCAAAATAGCAGCATCAATGGGCTCATGTGTGGCAACAATTGTGAGGTTGGCCCAGAACCAGGCAGTGTTTTGCTCTGTTGTGCATAGGGTCGCTATGAGTTGGTACCGACTTGATGGCAACTAACAGCAACAACAATATATGATAGAATAAGTAAGCATATATGTAGTGTATGAAAAACAAGTCTTTCTTTTGATGATGGGCACAAAATGTTCTGGCTTAAGGTTCTTGGTTGTAAACAGCATTCACAATTCTGACTTACTTAAGCATAAAAGAAATTAATTGGAAGACTAAAGGATAATTTATATGGAAAGGCTGGGAAACCAGGTAAAGAAAACAAACACTAACTGGAGAAAACTAAGTAGCCAGAACCAAAGCCAAACTTCTGCCACAGAATTTAGGTGATGCAACCATAAGGTCAGTAGTTCAAACCTATCACGCCTTAGAAACCCTATACAGGGTTATTGTGAGTCAGGACCAGCTTGATGACACTTAACAATAGCAATAATCACTATGCCTGGGCCCTGAGCAGTAGACACTACCATAGCTACCCTCTGACATTGCATGCCATGAATGTTAGGAGTATAAGCAGATGCACCCCGGTGTTGGAGAGTCCTGAGCTCCATTCTTGGTTTTCTTCTCATTCTGTACTTGGTCTTCATCTCATCACCATCTACATCCAATCTCTTTGTAATATCACCTGCTCTGATACTTTTAAACATCTGTGCTCTGACATCTTCTCTGAATCCTAAACTCAACTATCTAAGAGAAAATACAACACAACAGGTACAAAAATGTACTTCTGTTCTTCCCTTCCTCCTCTAACTGGTACCCAGTCATTCTCATTTCAGTTAAGGACCACTCCAATCATCCACTTCCTCACTCTTCTTTCTCTCACAGCTCACCTTCAGTTCTTTATTAAATTCTCCTGCTTCATCTTCACCTCTCTGCACTTTTATTGTTCAGCTCTGAGCCACATTCATCTCTCACCTGGATCGCTGTAATGGCCTTCTGTCCATTCTTGACTATCCTTGACTTCACCATACCCTACCTCAGTCTACTCTCAACACAGCAGCCAGAATGATCATGTTAAACTGTAAGTCAGGTTTTGTGTGAATGTAATTTTCATTTGAAATGAAATTTCTGAGTTGTTGGTAAGTATATCTTTAACATTATAAGAACCTTTCAAATAGTTTCTGAAAGTGGGTCTAGCATTTTGCACTCCCACCTGCAACATAATGACAGTTGTCTTTCCAGGTTTTGTGTTGTGTTCCATTCTAATAAGTGCTTGTGATTGTGGTTTTAATTTGACTTTCTTTTTAATGATATTGAGCATATTTCATGTGCTTATTTGCTATTATATGTCTTCCCTGATCAGATCATTTGATTTAAATCTTATTTAAATGCTTTGACAATTTTAACATTGGGATGTTTATTTTATTATTATTGAATTTTGAATGTTTTTTTATATCCTTTATAAGATATGTAATTTTCTATTATTTGCTTTCAGTCTATAGCTTGTCTTTTTATTGCTTTAACATTGCCCTTCACAGAAAAGATGTTTTTGGTTTTTATAAAATATAACTTACCAATTTGTCCTTTTATGGATCATCCTTTTTGTAATTATAGCTAATAAATTTTTCATAATCTCAATGCCATAAATATTTTTCTCCCTGAAGTTTCTATTTTTTTTTTTTTTTTACTTTTTGGTTTTATATTTAGGTCTAGGATCCATTTGAACAATGTGAAAATTTTACTAGCAGCTTTATTCATACTTGCCTTACCTTAATTGGGGACAAACCAATGCTCACAATAGGGTTATGGTTTATCCATATAAGAGAATTAAAAACAAAGACTACTGACATATGCAATTGTTGTTGTTGTTAAATGCTGTCAAGTTGGTTCTGACTCATACAGACCCTGTAAAGAGTTTCCAAGGAGTAGCTGGTGAGATTGAACTGAGGACTTTGCAGTTCAAACCAATCTTGCGGTCCAGTACATTATACTGCAGTGTCACACCAGGACTCCAACACTTTCAGTGGCATGGATAAATTTCAAATGCTTATGTAAAGTGAAAGAAACAAGGCTAAAAAGGCTATGCACTATATAATTCCATTTATTTTAAATTTTGAGAAAGTTAAAACCATAAAATCAGAAAACAGATAATTGATTGTCAGGCACTTGGTCTGGGGGTAATATGTTAATACAAATGGACATTTTGGGAAATGATGGGACTCTACCATACCATGATTGTGGTGGTGGTGACATTTGTCAAAATGCACAGATCTGTACATAAAAGAGTGAACTTATACTTTGCAAATTATACCTTAATAAAAACAAAGTAAACTTTATTTGGTGAAAACAGTAATAATAAAAAAGTAAGTAATATTGTTCACTACTTGGATCAAAATCTTTCTCCTTTGTGTAAAAACTCAAATCACTACAATGTCTTTAGTATCCTCACTATCACAACTCAACAATCAACACTCATGGAAGCAACAGTCAAGAAATCAAATTACATACTGCATTGGGAAAATCTGTTGCCAAAGACCTCTCAGAAGGAACCCACAGCCACCAAAAGAAAAGAAATAATAAAGATTAGAGCAGAAATAAATAAGATAGAAAACAGAAAAACTACAGAAAAAATCAACAGGACAAGAAGCTGGTACTTTGAAAGAATTAACAAAATCGACAGACCATTGGCAAACCTAA
>NW_006408557.1:5066061-5067634 GCF_000296735.1 Chrysochloris asiatica
AAAAAGAGGAAACCCTTTAATGAGATGGATTGACACAGGGGCTACAACAATGAGATCAAAGACCACAACAATGATGAAGATGTTACAGGACCAGACAGTGTTTCATTCAGTTGTACATAGGGCAATATGAGTTGCAAAGGCAATTTATAACAAGAACAGTCACAACTCCGATCTCACTGGTGTCCTCACTATTTCTTTTTCTTTTTTTTTTATTTATGTTTTTATTGTGAGTTGAGAGATAGTTTACATGGGAGAACATCAGTTTTACATTCATCCTATCATATTTCATTTCATTGCAATGATTACAGTTCCCCATGCATCATCAAACAACCAAAGGGTAAACCACGCAAAGTCTGACCCCTGGCTGTCACCACACAGATCCTCTCCCTCCCTAAGTCCAGAGTCCCCAGCATTCCATTTCTCCTTATCTCTGCCTCCATCTCTGGCGTCACTGCTTCTCTGCTCTTCTCCCTTGATGGTCCCAGGGACCTCCACTCCTAGACTGCAAAACCAACCACTACTTTCCTTTTGTTACAAAATGTCTACCTCTACATTGCCAACACTCATAGTCAGTCCTAATAGCAAATATTCACTATCGAATCACAAGAGTCTTATCCCATCTCCTTTCATAAGCCCCATCCAGACAGATTGGAAACCATTCAGTGGAGATTCTACCTTCACCCACACTCTCTGAAACTAAGCTCCCTTTTGAAAGCTTGTAAGCCAGACACCTCTTGCCTTTGTAGCCTTCCATTTTGGGTAGACAATGTCTAAGTTGCACATCCATGTCAAACCTGTGTACTAAGGGGGTGGGAACTATCCTTGCTGTAAAGATTCATTCCCTCTTTGAGCTGCTACATCCATTGGTATAGGTCAAGTTCATCAAATTGTAATCAATTACTCTTTTTTTCTTCTTTCTTCCTCTTTTCGAGTTCTGATCATCCAGACATTGAAGCCAGGTCAAGTGGGTACTATCTGCAAATGTGGGTATTCTTGTTGTGCATCTACCCTCACTTCATATCAGCTGGATGCTTCACTCTCTGCTCTAGTCCTCTGTGGCCATGTTGCTGTCCTGATCTTGCCATACTACTAGCCAACCAGGTCTCAACCCAGGTTGACAGGAGTCTATTGAATGTGGTCAGACTTAGCTCATAACTTCATTGCTGTTTTTCCCTCACTTCCCCTTATTGATGACCAACATGGTCACCAGAAAGACCACATTTCTGCTTGTGTATTCCCCTTGAGTCTCAGTATTTGAAGGGGATTTGCCCTGAGGGAATCCAACCTCTTGCCTCGATGGCTCCCAGGTGAACAACTTCCTTGTTCTTATAGTAGTCAATTAGACTGCCATTATTGATTTTTATTTTTCCTGCAGGTCTATGTTTCAAGAAGATCTGTTCTTCTAGCCACTCCTGGCTGGTCTGCTTGTTCTTTCAGGTGGAAGTTTTCCACCTCAGAAGATTCTGGATGGGGATCAGGATTCCACCTGTGGTCTTATGCAATGCAAAGGCTCCACAGGAAGCCTCCTTCACTGGGCAAGTTCTAGCCCCATTTTAGGTATTCCAGTCAGTTA
>NW_006408557.1:5068963-5087074 GCF_000296735.1 Chrysochloris asiatica
CTATTTTTTCATTGATGGCCTTTATAATTCTGGAATTCACATTTAGGTCTTTAATCCATGCAGAGTTGGTTTTTGTATATGGTGTGAGATAAAGGTCTTGTTTCAATCTTTTGCATATTGCTTTCCAGTTCTGCCAGCACCATCTGTTAAAGAGACTATCTCCTCCCCATGCAATAAATTTAGGCACTTTGTTGAAAATCAGTTGGCTGTATGTGGATTGGTTAATTTCTGGATTCTCAATTCTGTTCCATTGATCTGTGTATCTTTCATTGGACCAGAACCAAGCTGTTTTGACCTCTATAGCCACGTAGTAAAATTTGAAATCAGGGAGTGAGAGGACTCCAACTTTATTCTTCTTCTTAAGCAGTGCTTAAACTTCTTAAGCAGTGCCTTGGAAACCCTGTACAGAGTCACTATGAGTTGGAACTGACTCCATGGCACATCACAACAACAGTCCAACTTTTGCATGCATATGAGGTTCCTGAAAATACCATGGCTTGGGTCAGGCATACTTTAGTCCTCAAACTGACGTCTTTGCTCTTCAACATTTTCAAGAGATCTTGTGTAGCAGATATGCCTAATGCAATATGTCCTTTGATTTCTTGATTACTGCTTCCATGAATGTTGATGGTTGAGCCAAGCAAAATGAAGTATTTGACAATTTTGATCTTTGATCAAAATTAGTAAGTATTTTAAGTCTTCTTCACTTTCAGCAAGTAAGGTTATATCATCTGCATATCACAGGTTGTTAATGAGTCTTCCTCCAATCCTGATGACCTGTTTTTCTTCATATAATCCAGTATCTTGAATTATTTGCTCAGCATACAGGTTGAATTAAGTATGGTGAAAGAATACAACCCTAGCACACACCTTTTCTAATTTTAACTTTTTCATTTTCCCCTTGTTCTGTTTAAATGAGTCTCTTTTGTTCTATGTACAGGTTCCTCATGTGCACAATTAGTGTTTTGGAATACTCATACTTTGCAATGTTGTCCATAGCTTGTCATGATCCACACAACTAAAAGCATTTGCATCATCAATAAAGCACAGGTATACATCTTTCTGGTATTCTCTGCTTTCAGCCGAGGACCATCTGATGTCAACATTGATATCCCTCCTTCCATGGCCTCTTCTGAGTCTGTCTTGAACCTCTGGCAGTTCTCTGTCAATGTATGGTTGCAGCCATTTTTTTAAATTACCTTTAGTAAAACTTTACTCACATGTGACATCAAATATATTATCTGATGATTTCTGCATTCCAATGGGTAATCTCTCTTTGGAATGGGCACAAATATGGATCTCTTCCAGCCAGTTGGCAAGGTAGTTGTCTTCCCAAACTCTTGGCATAGATAAGTGAGTGCTTCCTTTGTTGCATCAGTTTGTTGAAAGATTTCAATTTGTATTCAATCAATTCCTGGTGCCTTGTTCTTTGCCAGTTTCTTCAATGCACCTTGGACTTCTTCCTTCATTATCATTGGTTCTTGATCATATGCTATCTCTTGAAATGGTTGAACATCGACCATTTCCTTTTGGTACAGTGACTCTGTATATTCCTTCCATCTTTTTTGATGCTTTCTGCATCATTCAATAATTTGCCCAGAGAATCCTTCAATACTGCAAGTCAAGGTTTGACTTTTTTCTTCAGTTACCTCAGCTTGAGAAATGCTGAGTGTGTTCTTCCCTTTTGGTTTTCTAACTCCCGGCCTTTGCACATTTCATTATAATATTTCACTTTGTCTTCTTGAGTTGATCTTTGAAATTTTCTGTTCAGTCCTGTGCCTCCTCAATTTTTCCATTTGCTTTAGCGTCTCTAGACTGGAGGGCAAGTCTCAGAGTCTTGTCTGACATCCATTTTGGTCTTTTCCTTACTTCTTGTCTTCTTAATGATCTTTTGCTTTTTTCCTGTATGATGTTCTTGATGTCATCCCACAACTTTCGTGGTCTTTGGTCTTTAGTGTCTAATGTGTAAAATCTGTTCTTGAGAGGATCTCTAAATTCAGATGGGATATAATCAAAGTCATATCTTGGCTGTCGTGGACTTTGAAAATTTTCTTCATTCTCAGCCTGAATTTGCATATGAGCAATTGATGGTCTGTTCCACAGTCTGTCCCTGGCCTTGTTTTGGCTGATGATATGGAGCTTTCCCACCATGTATTTCTACAGATGTAGCCAATTTGATTTCTGTATATTCTATTGTGAGGTTGTCTTTTTGTTGTTTATAAAAAGACCAATAATTTGCAATGAACAAGTTATTGGTCTTGCAAAATTCTATCATGCAATCTCCAGCATTGTTTCTATCACCAAGACCATATTTTCCAGACACTGATCATTTCTCTTTGTTTCCAACCTTTGTATTCCAATTGCAAGAAATTATCAATACATCTTGATTGCACGGTTGATCAATTTCAGACTGGAAAAGTTGGTTGTTGTTGTTGTTAGGTGCCATTGAGTCAGTATCAACTCATAGTGGCCCTGTACAACAGAATGAAACACTGCCCAGTCCTGGGTCAACCTCACAATTGTTGCCACACTTGAACCCACTGACGCTGCCACTCTGCCAATGTATCTCGCTGGGGTTCTTCCTCTTTTTCTCTGACCCTCCACCTTACCAAACATGATATCCTTCTCCAGTGACTGGTTCCTCCTGACAATATGTCTGAAGTATGAGAGGCGATGTTTGGCCAACCTGGCCTCCAAGGAACACTCTGGCTGCACTTCTTCCAACACAGATCTTCTATTGGTTCTTTTGACAGCCCATGGCACTTTCAATATTCTCCTCCAGCACCATAACTGGAAACCATCAATTCTTTTATGGTCTTCCTTATTCACTGTCCAGCTTTTGCATGCATATGAGGTTACTGTAAATACCATAGCTTGGGTCAGGTGCACCTTAATCTTCAAGCTGACATCTTTGCTCTTCAATACTAAAAAGGCCTTGTACAGCAGATTTGCCTATTGCAATATGTCGTTTGATTTCTTGACTGGTGCTTCCATGAGTGTTGATGGTTAATCCAAGAATGAAGTCCTTGACAACTTCAATCTTTTTCCCATTGATAAGAATGTTGTTTATTGGTCCAGTGGTGAGAATTTTTGTTTTCTTTTCATTGAAATTCAATCCATACCAAAGGTTGTGGTCTTTGAGCTTCATCAGTAAATGTTTTAAGTCCTCTTCACTTTCAGCAAGCAAGGTTGTATCATCTGCATATCACAGGTTGTTAATGAGTCTTCCTTCCATCCTGATGCCATGTTTTCTTCATATAGCCCAGATTCTCAGATTATTTGCTCAGAGAAGTTGTTAGAATTCTTCAGTTTCATCATCACTGACTTAGTGGTTAGTGCATGCATTTGAATAATAGTGGTATTAACTGGTCTTCCTTGTAGGTATATGGATATTATCCTATCACAGACAGCATTGTACTTCAAGACAGATCTTAAAATTTTCTTTTTGATGATGAATGCGATGCCGTTTCTCTTCAATTTGTTGTTCTTGGCATAGTAAACTATGTAATTGCCAGATTAACAAAGACCAATACCAGTCTATTTCAGCTCATCAATGCCTAGGATATTGATGCTTATTCATTCCATTTCATTTTTGATAATTTCCAGTTTTCCTAGATTCCTACTTCATACAGTCCATGTTCTAATTATTAATGGATGTTTACATCTGTTTCTCACCATTTTGAGTTGTGAGTTGTAACACATAATAGCCCTTTGTAGGGTTTCCAAGGCTGTGAATCTTTGCAAGAACATAAAGCCTCATCTTTCTCCTATGAAGCAACTGGAGTACTCAAACTGCCAACCTTGTGGTTCACAGTTCAGTGCTTTTATGGAATCATCCATTTGTATTCATGCATTAAGAATTTTTCTCAACTTAGAACCTGTTTCTGGAGAGTTATATTCACAATGTCCCTATTAGACTCAATAAAATTTCTCCATTGGACTTCCAAGCCTATAATCTTTATGGAAGCAGTCTATCATATTTTTCTCCCATGAAGCAGTGGGGTTCAAACCTGGACCTGTACCAGCCAAGGGCTTTAACTATTGCTTCACCAGGACTTCTTTTTAAACTTAGAGATAAGGTGAAATAAAAGGACAAATGTTCATTCAGGGAAAGTAAAAAATCATGAAAACTTTTATTAAACAAAAATATCAGGTCTATATGATTCTGAAGGCTAAGTTTTCATCTCTTTAACCATTCCACAAAAAATTCTGCACTCAAATGACAACAATCAATTCATACCTGTTGATTTGATGTAAATGGATTAAATGTACCAGTCAAAAGACAGAGTAGCAGAATGTATAAGAAAACAGAATTCTTCAGTATGCTGTCTATAAGTGACACACCCAAAAGGTGGAGACAGCCCTAATGTCCATCAGCAGAAGAATGGCTAAACAAACCTGGTATGTATACACAACTGAATACTGCACAGTGTTGAAGAATAACAATGAATCTGCAAAACGCCCCATCACTTGGGGTGACATTATGCTGAGTGAAATTATTCAATCATAAAAGGACAAATATTGTATGAGACCACTGTTATAAAATGTTAAGAAAAGGTTTTCTTGATAAAAGAAACATTCTATGATGGTTACTGGGTTGGAGGGATTGTTCATGCGTTAGAGGGTAGACACTTATTAACAAGGGCCATGGGGAAGACAATACACAACAAGAGGGAGGTTGGCAGAGGAAAGATGAAGGTAGCAGGAGACACAGGGAGGAATGCAAGAGTTAAAGTGATTACAGATAAATACGGTAACTGATGGCACATGGAGGGGATTTCCATCATTGTAAAGAAGCAAAGCATATGATGTGTTGCTGTAAAACTGATGATCTGCTCTGCAAACCTTCAATCAATTCACAATAAAAAAGAAAATTAATAATTAATAAAATTATAATAATAATTCTGCACTCTTCAATTTATACCAGATCAAAACAGCAGTTTTAGTAACTTCAAGGGGCTCAAATTGTGTTCCTTAGAAATGTTTTTTGAGTTTGGGGAGTAAAAAGAAGTCTGTAGGGGCAAGATCAGGGACATAGGGCAAGATTAGGGTGGAGTAAGGTTTCCAACAAAATTCTCATAGAATAACCCTTGCTATCCTCAAATAGTGAGGAGGTGCATTGTGATGGGAAATGCAAATTTTTTTGGACACAAATTTCCTAGCCTTTTTCTCACCAATGCAATTTTCCGTTTTCTTAAAATGTTTCCTAATAAGCCACCATGATCATCCCATGCCTTTCAAGAAATTCTATCTGGGATAAAGTGGGAGAAAATGTGGAACAAAACTCAAAATTATTTTACCAAGACTGGGATTACTGGTCAAAAAGAAAGTATAGGAACTTGAAACCATGGACCTCGACCATCTTTCAGGTCTTGAATGGAACTCATCCCAGTTTCCCTATTTTTAGCCAAGCAGTAGACAGATGTATAGCGGAGGAAACAACACTGGTAAGGTATGCTCACTATGGAATGGCCAACCATTCAAGATCAAAAGGGCAACATTTACCTAAAACAAAGTTGAGAAGCGATGGGAAGTAGGGTTGAATATAGATGGGAAGCACATGGAGGAAACTGCATAACTGCTGTTGCATGGAGGAGATTGCAATCAATGAAATGAAACAAAGTGAATGATTTGTTGAATGTATCTTGTCTGTAAACCTTCCCTTAATTCACAAAAGTGAAAAAAAGCAAACCAACACAAAACTACCCCTTTGTAGTCCCACAGCTGACACAGTTTTCTGAGATGACCTCTCTGCCTTAAATTTAACTGGACCAGAAGGTCCCCTTGAGAAGCCACTCTTTTGATTGGACCTGTTTTTTGAAGGCAACTTAATGAGACTAATGGAATCCTAGTGTGATGCTGTGGGTTCATGCACTGGACTGCAAGGTCAGTTTGAACAGCAAGGTCGGTTGTTCAAGCTCACCATCTGCTCTTTGGAAACCCTATACAGGGTCATTCAATGACACTTAACAACAATAACAATAAGACAAGTGTACTACTGGGAGAAATTGTCTGCAGTCATCAAGTGAATGCAGAGATGCATTTAAACACATTTTTCCTGGAATAAACTTGTGCATGTATGTATTGCAACCCTAGCAGCAATACTTTTTGACTTGTCCTCAGATTATGAAGAAATCTCTGCAAATTTCAATCTACTTATATCTAAAGTGGTGTTACAAATAGCTTCTATTGTTCAAGGGAAACTTGAGGATGAAAAGATCTAATAATTAGCAAATAGCAAAGTATTCAAGGTACTCAAGGTCATCTGAAAGACTCTTTCCTCCTTTGGTCCAAAACTGTATTTGTTTTGTGTGTTGGAGCGGATTCGGACTCATAGTGACTCTATATGACAGAGTAGAACTGCCTCATAGAATTGCTCAAGCTATTGTTGTTGTTAGGTGCCATCGAGTCCTACTGACTCATAGCGACCTTATGCACAGCAGAAGGAAACACTGCCCGATCCTGGGCCAACCTCACAATTGTTGCCACACTTGAGTCCATTGATGCTGCCACTTTGCCAATCCATCTCTCTGGGGGTCTTCCTCTTTTTCTCTGACCCTCCACCTTACCAAACATAATATCCTTCTCCAATGACTGGTCCCTCCTGATAATATGTATGAAGTATTAGAGACGAAGTTTGGCCATCCTGGCCTCCAAGGAGCACTCTGGCTACACTTCTTTCAACACAGATCTGTTGGTTCTTTTGGCAGTCCATGGCACATTCAATATTCTCCTTCAATCTTCTGAAATGTATAAAATGTGTAGATTGATGAGTTCACAACGAGAGAAGTTTGGAACATATGAGGCCTCATATCTCATACCCACCTTAACCTACTTTTAACGTACTTCAGAGGTTCACCTTTCATAGAGTCCTTGGTAAATGGTAGTATTTGTTATTGTTGTTGTTATATGCCATGGAGTAGGTTCCGACTCATAGTGAGCCTGTACAGGGTTTCCGAGGCTGTAAATCTTTATGGGAGCAGAAAGCCTCCTCTTTCTCCCGTGGAACAGCTGGTAGTTTCAAACTGCTGACCTTGCGGTTTGCAGCCCGATTCATAACCACTACGCTACCAGAGTTCCTTGGTCTTTGTTAGTAGTGTTGTAAATTTCAAAGAGAAAGTACAATTTAAGATTTTTCATCTTCAGGTTGAATTTATCAAGTGAGAAAGTATTTTCTTTGAACAAATTGTAAGACAGTCTTTCATCAAACATCTTACAACACCAAAGGGGTGGTGATTCAAACAGAAAGTAGAATCTGATTGAGTGTTCATATATGATCGTATGTATTAGCAGGGGACAGAAAGAAAAAGCTTGAGATGGAATAGTGGAAGAAGACTTTAGCAACAAGCTCATCCTTAGGACTCTTCTTGGATCCTATGATACAGCAATTTGTGACTATTGATTTTTTTTTTTTTTTTTCCAGCTGTACAAATGCCTCATTTATAAAAGATGAATAACTTGATTCAAAGGATCCTAATACATTTCAGCAATATGAGTGCAATTTAAAAATAGAAATACAGTACATATAAATTGTCCATTAACATATTCTTTTACTTTCTACAAAATCTTCAATTAAAGAATGATAGTTTAGGTAAGTTACCCCATTTTCCCAGCATTTGTTGGGTCAGACTAGCTAACAAACCAAAGGATGTCACACAACCTTTGAAGTTTCAGGATTCCTATCTATTAGATGAGGGCGCTGGACCACTGCCCTTCTACATCTCCCCAACCTAGAAAGGTGTATGCTCAGAGAATTGTTAATTTTACAGAATCTTTTTGAGACTGAGGTGTTTTTGCTCAACACGTTTCCCAGATAAATAAAGCTCTCTGGTTAAAATGGCAGCTTGTAGTCACATTTAAATTTAATATTAGATGTGTTTCCCTGTCACTTAAAAGAAGATAAAGTCTGACTAGTATCAATTTCCTAGGTTTCACAGTTTCTTAGACTGTGCAGCTTGATCAAGTGATCCACAGAGATGGCTTGGACCCTGGCTCACATTTTTTGTAACTTTGGGCCAAAATATGAGTCAAAACTTGCTCTGTTTCTCATTGTTTTGAAAACCAATACTGATGGGGCTTCTCAAAGTTCGTGGAACATTCCGTTCTCTTTAAATTCCATTTTTCTACAAACTTTTTGAAACCTCTTTGTATACCAAAGTATCAGTCAACTACATGTTAATTAATTATATAAAAATGCAAAGACCTGTTGTAATGAACCTAAGATGACTTTTTCCCATGAATAAAGTCTAGATATTTTGATAAAAAATGTTCTTATGTTAGGGCTCATAATGATCAACAGAGTCCATTCATTAAGTTTTCTGACTGTTCCCTTGTGGTCATTTCGTTCTCCTTCTCATTTGCTGCTGTATCTTTTAAATGCAACAGCCCTGAGATTCAGGTACTTTTTCCTACAGTCTAGCAATCTGACTTGAAAATAGGCAGAAACCAAAACTCCAAGATCTATGATTTAAGCAAACGTGTGGCCACTATTCTCTTTAAGAGAGTGGTTCCATTAACTAAACGAGACATCAGATGAACCTAGGAAATGCTCTAAAATCGGAAGCCCTACAGATTCTGATTCAATGTGTGGGGTAGAGTCTGGAAAAACTGTTTCTCAAAAATGCCCCCAGATAATATCCATATAACCGATTAGTTTGAGAGTCACTGCTTTACCCTCCCGATCTGCTTCAAAATTTTAGTAGCAGCTAGTTTGCTTGTTTTTTAAGATGAAAAATTTCCTCTTGCACTGACTTCATGTACATTTGGACTAGAGTGCCTGTGACCTTGGCTAGAACTACTCATTACAATCTCTTGCAGGGAAATTTGAAAATGGCTTAATTGACTTCAGAGTGAAGACAATTTGTGTAAATGCTGAAAGGTAACTGGTTCTACACTGAGAGGGCCACTGTTCTGTTTTTCTTGTCACTGGTCCTTTATAAAGACCATCTTATTACAGGTGTCAATGGCAGAACTCCTCCAAACCACAGAAGGATGGCTAGCTAGTCAGTGTTATCAAGAAAATGTATCTGGTAGACATAAACGTAAAGTATCTCTTAAAAGTACATAGCTTCCTGTAGAAATCCTAAAACTCCCAAACTTCTGAAGTACCATAAAGAGAAAAGCAGGCTAAAACACAGTTGCTTAAAACATATTCAGATGACTTGAAAATATACATGTAAAATAGGTACCATTTCCTCCCTTAGGAGGTTAAACAGGCGTGAATGGAATTCTGTGTCCATTTATTCTACCCCATCATGTTAACTGTGAAAATGGCATGTAAAGTATTTGCAATAGTAGAGTTCTGGACATAGTCCCTTCCAAATTCAGCGCAAAAGCCATGTTTGGGTTCCCCAGGTATCCCAAGGGTCTCTAGGCACTGCGGAACGTAGTCATGTCTTTCGGTTTTCTGCTGGGGACACACCAGTCATCAGCCTCGTGGTTGGTGTTGTAATGCTTCCAGGCAGCTTTGTTGTATACTGGGAGTCTTTCTATGGAGTCTGTTGACAGAGCCTTAATGTAAATAACTGCATCTGTCCCATAGCCTTCCAGGGAATACAGCTTTAGGTCTCCTTGGAAGTACTGTGCATAAAGCCGAGATATGGGTAATCCATAACCAAAACCAGCCAGGGGCACTGCTCGAGATGTCTCAACACAAGGGCGGGGTGCAGTGGAATACATGTAGTTGAAGAGTCTGTCAATCTTCCTCAGAGGAACACCCCCTCCACGGTCACTCATCTTCACCGTCAAATCCTCATTACCTAGTGTGACGTGAACCTGGATAGGGGGGTAAACTCCTTTATCAGCATGGTGCTCCATGGTTGCTCTCATTGCATTCTTGAAAAGCTCATACACCATGTGATAGAGGTGGGATGGTACATAAACCACTTGTATTGGTTGTCCTGGTGATTTTGCATTTAGTTCTTCAAGTTTCAGTTCAGGAGAGCTAATGTAATATAAATCACATAGATGCCTAGCATTTTCATAGCCATCTTTAATGACTTCAACTACGTTACAGTTTGGATTTATGCTTCCAATGTGTTTCTGATGAGAGAGGCTTCCTTTGCCTTTACCACCAAACAATAAAGAGTGTTGATTGAGTAACATTCTAATAGAAATGCGACTCATGTAGAAATGGTCCAAGAAGTACTGAACATTCTGGCTGGTGACAGGATCCACCCAAAAGCTCTCCTTATATTCAACCACACCCTGGGCCATGGTGGGAATGACATCATTGTGTCGGTTCCTGATCCGTATCACAGTATCTGTAAAGTCATAAATAGCTTTAGCATCTTCAGCACTTCTGTCCTTAAAATCAAGAAGCTCCTGAAGACTCTGAATATACTGGCAGTTGTCCCTTGTGTTCAATCGCAGGTTCCGAAGACCTAGAACTGTGGGCCTTCTTGGTATCCCATCGAAGAGCCCAATGGCTACTGACAACACCGCCAACAACGACAAAGCCATCGCCGACTGTGGTCCAAGACCAAAGACCAAAGACAGCCTCGTCGCCCCAATGCCAGCGGGAAAAAGCTACAGAAAAATGACCTTCGTCCCTTCTCCCATGGGCATGGATCATAGAGACGGCCATTCATTTGTCTTATTTAACCAAACTGACTATTGATTTTTAAGGTGAAAGGAATCATGTTGTTGTTAAGTGCTGTTGAGTTGGCTCCGACCCATAGTGACCCTTTACAGGGTTTCCAAGGCTGTAAGTCTTTATGGGAGCAGAAAGTCTCATCTTTCTCCCGTGGAGCGGCTGGTAGTTTTGAACTGCTGATCTTAAGGTTCGCAGCCCAATTCATAACCACTACGTTACCACAGCTCCTTGAAAGGAATCATAGGTGTATTTAATTTCACCCTTTTGAATGGGGTGGGTGAGAATATCATCAACTTGTTTCACTTTTCACAGAATCTGGTTAATCCTTGGCCAAGTTCATTTTTTTTTTTTTAAGGGCACAGTGTGGTGTTGTGGGCTAATGCATCAGACTGTAAAGTCATTTGAACTGCAAGGTCAGTGGTTCAAGCTCACCAGCTGCTCCTTGGAAACCCTACATAGGGTTGTTATTTGTCAAAATCGACTCAATGGCACTTAACAACAACAACATCACTGTCCTGGAGTCCTGGTGTGGTGTGCTAGACTGCAAGGTCAGTTTGAACCATAAGGTCATCAGTTCAAACTCACCAGCCACTCTTCGGAAACCCTATATAGGATTACTATGAATCAAAACCGACTTGGGGGCACTTAACAGCAACAACAACAATAACAATCACTTTCCTGGTGTACTGGCACAAACTGTCATGCTAATTGCACTCAGCAACTGTTTAATTTGATTGTTTGTTGCTGAATCCAATTAATTACTATGACAGTTTGTGCCAGTACACCAGGAAAGTGATTGTTGTTATTGTTAAGTGCCATAAAGTCAGTTCAGACTCATAGCCACCCTATATAGAGTTTCCAAGAGGCAGCTGGTAAATTTAAACTTCTGACCTTATAGTTCAAACAAACCTTGCAGTCCAGTGCAGTAACCCACAGCACCACACCAGGAGGTATACCTTTAGAATAATATGTCTCAGTTATTCTCCCTTGTCTTCCAAAAGATTTTGTACTGTAGTACTTAACATTGTGATATAATTTTCTCTTGCACTATCTAATATTTTAGTTACTTCTCTTTTTACCTTACACCATTTTCCTTGAAGGCAATAAAATTCATATTCTTGAATTACCAGAAATTCATGACAATGTTTGATGCTTAGTAATTTAATACCTATAGGTGGGAATTTATTACAGACACTCAGCTGATTTCTCTCCTTTGTGCTCTTATTAGAATTTGAGCCTGTACTTAATTTTCTGTTTTATTCTATTGTTCCCTAATCCAAAGCCTTGCTGACAAGATTCCCAGCTACTTAAAAAAAAACAAAAGTTTTGAGTAAATGTCAGAAGGTACAAGTAGCATTTACTCAGAAAATATTTTTAGAGCAGTTGATGGTGTTTACAGTTAAAGCGATAATTGAAGACATCATTTTTAATTCAGAAGCAAGTAAACAAAAGGGTCTTCTCAGCTTGAAACGAGTTCTCTTTTTAAAACATTTGTCTAGCCTGGAGAAGAAGAGCAAGTATTAACTTATTCTCAGCCTGTAACCTTTACTCGACACCAGTAGCCACCTTCTTATTTAGAAGAAAGCTCCATAGTCAAACAGTTTGAATTTAATTTATCTTTGTTTCACTTTTTAATTAAAAATATTCTGACTAGGTAGTTTACCAGCTACATTGTGTTAGCCCACATTTGTATTTTCTCTATGTGGCATACCTCAACATAAATCTTGCCTTTGGTCAATTAACATTCTATATTGCCAGTCCTAACACATCATTATATATAGACCTGGTTTATTCTTTGTATTGTAGCATGGTGTTGCATCATGCAGATGGACTATTTTTTATTGAATCTGCTTCCACTGACAAACATTTATGCTGTTTTACTATAAGGAGCTCTGGTAGCGTAGTGGTTACGAATCGGGCTGTGAACCTTAAGGTCAGCGGTTCGAAACTACCAGCCACTCCGAGGGAGAAAGATGAGGCTTTCTACTCCCGTAAAGATTTACACCCTCGTAAACCCTGTACAGGGTTGCTATGGGTTGGAACAGACTTGACGGCACTTAACAACAACAACAACTATTACAAGCAAGGCTACAACTAATATTCTTCTACACAGGCCATTATACATATCTGCAAAATACTTAAGATACATTTTTAGCATACTTTTTCTGAGTCAATGAGCACATCTTTTCAATTTTATTATTTTGAGTCAACATACCCTCAGTAGATAACTGTACTCATTTACATGCCTATCAACAGTTCTATTTCTCTATAGCTTCCCCAACCCTATATCATCAGACTTGTTGATTTTACCAATCTAACAAATGAAAAGTGGAATTTCACTGTAGATTAATTTATATTGCTCTGTTTGTGGACTAGGAAGTACAAGTTGTCTGTTTAAATGCACCAGTTGTTCCTTAGGAACCCTGTACATGCTCACTACGAGTTGGAAACCATTCAATTGCACTTAACAACAGCAACTTGTAAATGAGTTGAACATCTTTTCATATGATTAAGGGACTTTGTGATTTCCTTTGATTAAAACATTTCTCCATGTCCCTTCTCCATTTTTCTTATGCACTGTACATCCTTTTATTAACTTGATTTGTAAGATCTCTTTATACATGAAGGAAAGTAACTCCATCATGTACTGAAAATGTTTTCATAGACCATCATTTGTGCTTTACTATTTAAAGACTGTTTCCATAATAATGAATGAGGATTTTAAGTGTATTTTTCCTCCTTCACCTTCTCATCTCTTTTTCACCCTCCTTTTACCTTCCACCCAAACTGATCACCCTTCTTTCTTTCTTTTTTTTAAATTTATGAATGAAGGGGCTTTCCCTATTTCAAGATTGCCTAGATCAGGGCTCTCTAAAGGATCAGAACGAGTAAGGTATGTAGATAAATTATATGGTATATAAATTATAGCTCAAAAAGACTGATTTTTAAGACTGGATTGGTTTCAATCTTGGGTGTGCTTCATTCTTCCTTGTCTATCTTCTCACTGGTGCTGGAGAAGTTAGCTGACATGTTAGGTGGACACTAAGTGGGCAACTTATGGAGAAGTCCATGTGGCCACGAAGTGACTGCTGTCAACACCAGATGTGGAGTTTGGAAGTGAGTCTTCCCTTGTCTGAAAGCTTGACTGAGTCATCAGGAGAGACCCTGAACTAGAATCAATTTCAATTATTGACCCACAGAAACTCTGAGAGGATGAATGTCTTTTGGCTTTTGATGCTCTGTTCTGGGGAAATGTTTTACATAGCAATGTTGTTGTTGTTATGTGCCATGGAGTCGGTTCTGACTCATAGCAACCCTGTACAGGGTTTCCAAGGCTGTATGCCTTTATGGGAGCAGAAAACCTCATCTTTCTCCCACGGAACAGCTGGTAGTTTCAAATTGTTGACTCTGAGGTTAGCAGCCCGATTCATAACCACTACACTACCAGAGCTCCTTTACATAGCAATAGGTAACTATACTTGTAACAGATGGTGACTTCAAGAGCACTTCCCAAGAACAAACTGCAACTCTTGTTTCAGAATGTTTCCTGGGAAGTCTGATCTAATAAAAAAAGCAAAAGCATATGAGTATTCCCCTCAGGGCAAACCCACTTCTAAGACTGAGACTCAAGGGAATACACGAGTAGGAATGTGATCTTGCTGGTGACCACATTGGTCACCGATAAGGGGAAGTGGGGGAAAAATGGCAATGAAGTTGTGAGCTAGTTTGACCATATTCAATAGACTCCTGTGAACCCGGGTTGAGACCTGGTTGACCAGCAGTATGGCACGACCTGGGGACTCCTGGCCCCAGACACAGCAATATGGCTACCGAGGACTAGAGCAGAGTGTGAAGCATTCAGCTGATATGAAGTGAGGTGAGATACACAAGAACACCCATATTTGCAGATAGTATCCACTAGACCTGGCTTCAATGGTTGTATGATCAGAACTCATGTAGAAGAAGAAAGAAGAGGAAAAAAAGTGTAATCCATTACAATTTGATGAACTTGATCTATACTTATGGATGTAGTAGCTCAAAAGAGGGAACAAATCTTTACAGCGAGGATCATTCCCACTCCCTCAGTACACAGGGTTGACATGGATAGGCAACTTAGACATAATCTACCCAAAATGGGGGGATACAAAGGTAAGAAGTGACTAGCTTACAAACTTTCAAGAGGGAGCATAGATCCAGAGGGTGCGGAGGAAGTTAGAATCTCCACTGAGTGTTTTTCCAATCTGTCTGGACGGGGCTGGTCACAGGAGATGGGAATGACTCTTATGGTTCAATATTGAATAATTGCTATCAGGACTGACTGTGAATGTTGGAAATGTAAAGGTAGACGTTTTGTAACAAAAGGAAAGTAGTGGTTGATTTTGCAGTCCAGGAGTAGAGGTCCCTGGGACCATCAAGGGAGAAGAGTGGAGTGTGGGACTCTATCCAGAGAAGCTGTGATGCCAGAGATGGAGGCAGAGACGATGACGTGAGAGATGAAGCGGCTGGGGACTCTGGACTCAGGGAGGGAGAAGGTCTGTGTGGTGACAGCCAGGGGGTAGGCTTACAGGTATACCCTTTGGTTGTTTGGTAATGCATGGAGGGAATTGTAATCATTGAAATTAAATGAAATATGATAGGATAAATGTAAAGCTGATGTTCTCCCATGTAAATGATCACTTAATTCATAATAAAAACATAAACAAAAAAATAGCATATGAGCATTACAGGGCTTGCTGTTTCTGAGGGGTGGTGAGTAACTGATTGTTGGTGAGTGTAGAAAAAGCAACATATGACAGTGAAGGGACAGGCCAAGTTAAAAAGACATAACTTTTCCTGGTAGACAGTTCTGGGTTAGGATCACTGGAGGTTTGGGGGCAAGAAGATCTTTCTATCAACAGAAAGAAGGATGAGTAAAATTAAAAGATTAGTAACAAAAGGACAAATTCGAAGTCTGGACAAGATATAAAGACCACAGATCACCTTCTAACCCCTGGTGTATAAGACTAACAAAATAGGAATAACAATAGTATTCTCTGGAAGCATAGTGGTTTTGAATTGGGCTGTTAACTTAAGCTCAGTAGGTTGAAACTACCAGCTATTCTGTGGGAGAAAGACGAAGTTTTTGACTCCCGTAAAGTTTTACAACTTCAGAAACCCTATTCAGGGTTGCTATGAGTTGGAACTGACTCCACGGCACATAACCAACCAACAAATAGTACCTACCTTACAGGAGAGTTGAGAAGATTAAATGAGTTGATTATTGTAAATGGCTTAGAATAGTGTCTGGCCTATAGAATCACTATGTATGAATTTGTATAGTAAATATATATGCTACAATAATGTCACCTTTATGTCCAAAGAATTAACCATGTGATATTGGAACATCCTAGAATTTGAGGAGGAAAGGGCACTCCAACTGTGGTGTGATTTAGGGTAAGTTCATATTTTAAGAAACTGCTTAAGAAAAGTTGAATTGAGTTCATGGTTACCACTTAAGTTCAAACCCTTACTCTTTCCTTCAAATGTGATTTTTGCTTTTGATGAAAAGGAAAACTAGCAATAATGAAGTAATTCATTACTGTGACCGTGAAGTCCCGGGTGGTACAAGCAGTTAACATGCTGGACCACTAATCAAAACATTGGAGGTTTGAGTGCCTAGAGGCAACTCAGAAGAAAGATCTGGCAATATACTTCTGAGAAATCAGCTATTGAAACCCTATGGAGCACAGTTCTACTATAACATATAGTTATGCTCTAACATAGTATACTATAGAACTATACTATAGTTCTACTATAACATATATGGATTTATTATGAATCTGAACCAACTTGATGGCAACTGTAGGTGTTTAAGACACCCCTTCTTCACCCTGCTCTCCCTGCACAGAATAGACCTAATTCCAGAGCCCTCTAATACCCTCAGGGTTTCAGTTACTATGAAATACATTTCACTGTAAATTCGAGAATGGGCTTTGGCACTATTAACCAGACTAGCTTCTGCTCTCTCATCTCCCATACCCCAGTGGATTATTTTTTGAAAGCCAGTTTCCCACTTGCACAGCATCTAAAAGGCTTTCTCTGATATTTCAACTGCAGGAACCCACTAATGGGTCCAGCTAGCTAAAGGGTTATTGAGTATCATGTAATTAGGAAAGTCTCGGATGTCATGTGAAGTCACAGGAGGAAGTCTGTGCAAAGGAGATAAGACAGATGAATACTATATGGGTCTCAGTCAGAAATAAGCTTCCTTAGGCCTGAATCCTGAAATAATTCTCCTAATCTGCATTTCCTAACCTGGCTTTGCTACCACATGGCCCCAGAATCTTTTTTTTTATTTATTTAAGTTTTTATTATGAATTGAGTGATAGTTTACATGAGAGAACATTGGTTTTACACTCATCCTATTGTATTTTGTTTCATTGCAATGATTACAATTTCCTCATGCATTATCATTCAACAGTATTTGCTTCTATTCCCTCTTTTAAAAGAATTTTTTTGGGATGTACACAAAATCACTCAAGAATATATAATTATTTAAACAACAAAAGGGCACATTCTTCAAGTCTGCCATCATTTTGTGTTTAGTAAAATATATAAAACACAAGATTTTGCCATTTTAATCATTTTCAAGAGCATAATCTAGTGGAATTTTTAACTTTCAGAATGTTATGTTACCATTACTATTTGTTTTTGAAACTTGTCACCATCTTGTTGTTGTTGTTGTTAAGTGTTGTTGAGTCAGTTTTGACCCATAATGACTCTATATAGGGTTTCTGAGGAGCAGCTAGTGAGCTTGAACCACCAACCTTGCAGTTCAAACGGACTTTGCAGTCTAGCACATTAACCCATAGAGCCACACCCGGACTCTTTCACCATCTTGGAGATATTTTGCTTATCCAGTCATCTGTTCATGGACTCTAAAATCTTGATTCTAAAAATTTAAATCGGGCCTGCCCAAACTAAGATTTTTATATGGAAACCACTAAATGGGGCTTGGGTTCTTTTTATTTATTTTTTCAATTTGAGAACATTTACTGTTTACTGGAATCGACTGGACGACACTTAACAAAAACAACAACAACAACTGTTTTATTAGCTGATCAGATTACAAAAATAATCATAGTAGACACCTTAGTTCATCCTTCTAATAAGCCTGTTGACTGGCCTTCCCTGTTGCCAGCATCTCCACCTTCTACAAAATGGGTGGTCTTTTTCTTCATTCTACCACTAGGAGAAGTTAATTTGAAGGGCCACCGAAAGTTATTTGCATCTTTGAAAAGTTCCTCAATGGTGTAGATCACATGAATCAGATTCTCCATGCAGATGATGCCATATTTACCAAGAGAATTCACAATCAACATGTTATCTGTCAGGGCAATTCATTTCTTATTGATTTTGCCATATCCATGCTTGTAGATCGGTTTATTCACTGACATCAGGTTTGGGTACACCCATGCAATATAAGGGTCCACAATCCTCAGCATGTTAACTGAAGCCTTGTTGAGTTTAACAAAGGT
>NW_006408557.1:5088604-5089730 GCF_000296735.1 Chrysochloris asiatica
ATGTGGTTGCCAGCAAGCTTACATACCTGTTTGTGTGTTCCCTTTGAGTTTCAGTCTTAGAGGAGAGTTTGTCCTGAAGGAACTTGATGGCTTCCTGGTGAACAGCTTGCATATTCTTGTAGTAGTCAGTCATACTGACATTTTTGTTTTGTTTTTTCCTGATGATCTTTCTTTGAAGATATATCTTCTGTTGCTCTAGCTGTTCCAGGCTGGTCTTCTTGTCCTTGTTAGTGGGAATGTCCCACATCATAAGGTTCTGGATGGGACCCAGGATTCCACCTAAGGTCCTATACTCTGCAAAGGATTTGCAAGAGGCCTATTTCACTGGGCAAGTTGTAGAACCTCTTTTAGGTATTCCAATAAGTTAAAGGCTGAAGATGGGCTTACAAGTTTTCAGTAGTCATGTTTCCCAACATTCCTTTCTATCCTACTGAAGTATCTATTTTACAATAGTAGGCAAGGGAAACCAATATTCATAAGAGAGTCAAGAATTTTAGTAATATTTCCCCTCTTCAAACTATGCCTAGATCCCTGTATTACAGAGCTGTGTGCTAATGGCCAGGGGGAGGAGCCCTGTTGTTCCAAGGTTGACCATTCATCACTATTTATCTCTGTCCCACTTAGGCCATACAAACCTGTCTCAGTGTTCCCCTATCTATCTTGTTCTTCCACCTCCTCCCCCTTCTTGTATTGCCCTCCCCAACACCCGAACTAAACCCCCCCACCCCAACCTCACTGTTGTGATTACCTTATATTCTATTAACTCTTCCCTCCATTTAAGACAGTCTATTCTATCCTGTAATCTATCTTGACATTCTCATCACCTGGATCTCTGTTCCTCTGTGTTTACTTCTTTCACATTGTAATTATTCTGATCATAGACTGACCTCCCAGATCCTCTATTCTTATAATTTTTTTCTGTTCTTGAGTTCAGGGTGATGAGTTCAGGATGCTGCTGCCAAATATATCATTCTCTTGTTGTTGTCTGTTCTTGTTGGTTCTCAGACCACAGAACTCCCTTTAGGATGTTTTTCATAGCAGCATTGGCTTAGGCAAAATCCCTTAGCTTCTGTTTATCCTGGAATGTTTTGATTACACCATATAATTTGATTGACAGCTTTGCTGG
>NW_006408557.1:5113225-5126647 GCF_000296735.1 Chrysochloris asiatica
CATGGAGGGGATTGGAACCATGGCAATGAAATGATATACAATGGAATGAATGTAAAACTAAAGTTCTCTCATGTCAACTATCATATAATTCACAAAAAAACATTAAAAAAAATAGTTGTTTCTTTACTTATTTTGACTTGTGAAGTCTCTTTCTATAATCTAGCTAAAAGTTCTTTATCAGATACCTGTTTTGGAAATTATTTTCTGCTAAATGATGGTCTGTGTCTTCATTTTTTTTAAAGTGTCTTTCAAGGTAGAGCAGTTTGAATTCTGATGAAGTATAATTTATCATTTAAGATCATTCTTTTTGCATTCTAGCTAATAACAGCTTTTTTTGAGTGAATGAATGGAGCCATTATTAGTAGCATGTCTGTTACTCATGGGACTGATACTAGATCTCCGTGTCTCTTGAAAGGTCTTTTTTTTTTTCCACCCATGAATATTCCAGTGATGGTCACCCAATTGAGACCTATGAGACCAGCTATTAAATTACTCCATGTCATGACATAAAATTGCTCCCAGGTGGACAGCAATGGGTTGTAACCTGATTTCCAATCCTTCAACATTTCAGTTACTAACATCTCTAGGAACATGGGAACAAATAAGATAAGTTTATTTCCACACAGCTTAACAAATCTGATTCAGAAATCTTCCAATGACCTTTATGCTTTTTTTTTTTTTTTTTTGGTCCAAGATAAACCATTTATGAAGCAGGCATTGAGGTTTGTAACTGAATCTTCAGTCATAATAGCTTGATTTTTAGGAATTAAACTTTCCATTGTGGTAAATGAAGATTGAGTCTGCCCCTACCATTCTCTTTCTTCCAAATTTTGATTGAATTCTTACGGCCATCATTTCCAAGTTTTTCATGTGATCACACATTCACTGGATGCACTTTGGACCCAGACAAGAACATTTTTGCCAACCTAAGTGGGGGTACTCCTGTAGCAGATACTGATAGTGCCCCTGCCCATGACTCCTTGGCTTGCTCAGTGAAATTTTTCCTGGATGCAGCCCATGGGTAAGGAAGATATGACGCTCCATGAAGAGACTACCTGAGAAGCAACCCTTAGCCAGTGAGGGCAGGAATTGGTGAATACATACAATAGGCACCGGAATCCCAATCTTGCTTTTATTTATTTATTTTCTTTTAGATGATACTGGTGACAGCGGTAAAGAGACAAAACCAAGCAAAGAAAGAGCTCCATAGCCTCTTTTATATTCCTTGGAGTCTGAATAAAATGTCTGTTTGGAACTGCAAGGTCGGCAGTTCAAATTCACCAGCTGTTCCTTGGAAACCCTATACAGGGTCGTTATGGGTCAGAATTGACTCACAGCACTGAACAACGTCAGTTGTTATTACTGATTACCACCAAATCAGCCTCTAACTCATGGAGAATTCATGCACATTAAAATGAATAGTGCCAGGCCTTGCATCATGGGTTGAGGATGAAACCATTGTGAGCCATCGGGTTTTCATTGACTGTTTTTTTTTTTTTAAAGGAGATAGACCTTTCTATCTCATCTGTATTGGAAGTTCTAGTGTGGCGCTGCAGGATAATGCACTGGACTACAAGATAGGTTTAAACTGCAAGGTCAGTGATTCAAACTCACCAGCCACTCCCTGGAAACCCTCTGCATGGTTGCTATGAGTCAGAACTGACTTGATGGCACTAATCAACCCAACAACAACCTTGTCTGTATTAGGCTGGCAATTGTAATGAAACCTGTTCAGCATCATAGCAATATGCAATCCTCCACTCAGATGGGTGGGGGCTGTGCATGATGAGGTGCATTAACCAGGAATTGAACTCAGGTCTCCTTCATGGAAAGTGGGAATTCTAACACTGAACTACCCTACCCCTTATACAGTCCTTGTTGTTATTGTTAAGTGCAATCTATTTGGTCCCAACTCATAACGATGCTGTATAGGGTTTCTGAAGAGCAACAGGTAGGTTTAAACCACCAACCTTGCAGCTAGCAGTCCAGGTATGTGGACAAATATGGAATGGTGACAAGAAACATAATACTCATAAATTGATTATACATGCCCACACATGTAGAATTTTGATTTATAATACTGTGTCCACTTTCCATTAATATCATATTATCCATGATATAACTTAGGAACTCTGACAATGACTCTGATTTCAATGTCCAATTAGAGTTACATGCATTTCTAGTTCTCAGTTAATATAAATATGATGCATTGGCAATATAATATCATAAAGTTTATTCTCAAATATCATCAGTTTGATTCAATAGAAATTCGTTCTTACCTATATTTTGATTCTGTGGCTCTTTAGGGTTACCTTATTATCTATCATTCCTCCTTGAGATCTGGATCTCCTAAGACATCAGTCAAAACTCATAAAAATTCTGACCTGGCTAGAGAGAAATAGCCAACTTCCAGAAATGAAATTTTGAGAGCAGCCAAAGTTGCCACATGAAATAGAAGTGCTTCTTTGAGTTGGGTCTTTGATTGTATTGCTGCTATTTGATGTTCCAGGAAGTGAAATTCTTCTTGATTAAAGGGGGAAAATAACCATTTTTACCACTGCTTGTTCAACACAGGTTATTTTGACAAGGACATATTTGAGTAATTATGGGTTATGGAGTGAAAATGACAAGTTTTATTTATTAGCCTCAATTGGCAGTAAGCTATACCACAGTGAATACAGCTCAGCATCCATGCAGGGCAACTCCAGGGAGAGCTGCACATTTGAAACATATTCTCAGGATTTTAGAGGTATCATGAAATCAAAAGACATGATAGATGCTGATTTAAGATTATGAGATATAGATATCTTAGTATCCAAACTCAGGTATGTAATACGTCAACATGTTTTATTTTATCATGGCTCAAAATAATATTTCAAGCCTGTTTCTTCCAGAGTGACAGAAACTGAGGACAGATAATTTTGTTTCCCAAGAGGAATTCTTGTCAAGAAGTAAGAAAGAAGAATGAAATCAGACAGTTGTTGGAGAGGGTCAGAAGGTTGTCTAAAGGGCCAAGAGATTCTAACCCAGGAATAACTGGGAGAGGAAGTAATGAAGAGAGAATCTGAGAAGTGCCCTACAGCGTGGAGGGACTGTGTGGGCCCTAAACATGGTCTGACCCTGAACAGTAAGGGCAACACAAGCCAGGACTCCCAGGTCTGAATCCATCAGGGCGAGAGCTTGTAGTTGGCATCTCATACCCTCCTTTCCCACCTCAACTCCTGGAAGGTATAAAATGGTACTGATATTTCACAGAGTTGAAGGAGCTAAATTTTGTTATTGGAATTTTATCATTTGGCTTCATCCTGATTATAGCTCCAAGTTGGTGTGGCTTAAAGAACTTTCTCTAAAATGTCTTCTATAGAGTCATAGAATGTAAGAGTTGGAAATGGTAGTTGCATACAAATGGTGTTCAGTCTCTCTCTTTTTCTATCTCTCTTTTTCAGTTTGGTTGCAGAGCTCTCAAACAGTTCATTCTTACTCAGAATTCCACTATGTTAAAGAGATGGAAGCAGAATTTATTGGTGAGGATTAGAGTGATACCCATGTAATCTTCATGAACTAGAAGTTAGAAGACCCAGATTTCTGTGTTGGTCCAGCCTCCATTAAACCTCCCATTAGTGGGCATGCTAGAAATTGCTTTCCCACACAGTCATATTCATTTAGTTCTCGCCAATTCTGTGAGAAGTGGGGCAGGTATCTTGATGTGCATTCTGTGAAGGGAGAAACTAAGTTTGCCCAGAAATGCCCTGAGTGTGGTGGTCAGGTTAATAAGGGGTGGATGGATTTAAACCAAGGTCCCTTGCATGCTTTGTTCTTAGGTTTTTGATGCTGCCATTTGGAAGCTTTCTTAATGGCTTGGGCAAGAGACCTAGCTTCTGTAAGCTGAAAAGGCTGGAACAGACGTACCTCCAACTCTGACCTGCTGTGGGGATGGCATAGAAAGAGTCATAAAGTGTCAATGTGCAATCCAAAATAGCTGAGTAAGAAGGGAAGGTCAGGCACTTTGATAACTTTGAGTCCTCAAATGGTTAGCTGTCTGGTCATAAAACACTTTTGTAGGAAAATACACATAGAAAAGAAGTTATAGATTTAACAGAGGTAAGGGAGGTGATTTGACTTATCCAGCCATTCATTTAAAAATAAAATTTACTTAGCAAGTTTTCGTATTAGAAGAATATGTTTAACATGTAATCTTAGGGTGTCTCCTGGCTTAGCTTATAACATTGAGGTCTGCATCTGTTTTATTCCAGATGCCTGAAATAATCTTTTCTTTGTGATATAAAAGTGAGATTTCCAAAGGAGAAACTTAAACAGAGTTTCTGAGTATGTGAAGGAAATAAAGGCAGTTGTAGTGTGAACCCTTATCAGTAGCAGTAGCATCACCTGGGAACCTGTGAGAAATGCAAATTTTCAAGTCTCACCAGGAGTCCAGGTGTGGCCACTGTAGTATATGCATTCAACCATTAACTGCAAGGTTGGCATTTCAAACCCACTAAGGTGTGGCACTGTGGGTTAATACGCCAGACTGCAAAGTCATTTGAACTGCAAGGTCTGTGGTTCAAGCTCACCAGCTGCTACTCAGATATCCTATACAGGGTCGCTATCTGTCGGAACTGATGCGATGGCACTTAATAACAAGCACTCATCAGAAACCCTTACAGGGTAACTATGAATCAGAACTGAATTGATAACACTCAACAACAACCTAGAGCTGCAGAATCAGAAACTTTGGTGATAGGACCCACCAAGCTGTGTTTTAACTAGTACTTTAGTCGGGTTTTCATGCACGTGGCTACTTAGAGTGAAATAGGATTAATGATGAGCTCTCAGAGGATTCTGTCCCATGGAATGATTACAAGGATGAAGGTGACTGTTACTCTAATCTCCTTATTCTCTCCCAGGTGTTCTGGAAGTTTACCCACTCCCAGGTGTTGTTAATGAATACTTTCTTGGTGAAAGTTCTTGTATTCTAAAAGAGAAAAGATACTAAAATATATTGAATACCCATGAATATGCCAGGGAATTGGGCTACTTTTTGATGAGTTATTTATTTGATCTTCACATAATCTGGAGAGAAGAAAAGCGTATCCCATATTTCACATAGGGAGATCTTTGAATTTAGTTAGAGGTGCCCTTGAAGACATAAAAGATTTCAGGACTAGAAATTATTTCTATTGGTGGATTTTCAAGCACTTTATGGAGGTAGAAGAGAGACATTTATTGAGGGGGAAAGCTGGCTATCTCTAAAAGGACAGTTTTTCTGAACATCAGTCTGTAAACACTCAGCAAGATGGAGATATATGCACATCACATGACATAATAATTCCTCTCTCAGTTATTGTTCCCAAAGAAATTCTCCCAAGATTCATAGGAAAAAGGGAGGGTAGTCCTACAATGTTATCTGGCTGGGGCATGATCAGAGGCAATCTAGGGACCCATCACTAGGAATGGATAAAAAACATGACCAATGTCCACTGCTGGGAACCAGGATCTTGAGGTGCCCAGAGCAATAAGATGGGACGTACAAATATATTGTTGTTGTTAAATGCTGTTGAGTTAGTTCTGACTCATAGCAACCCTGCATAGGGTTTCTGAGAAGAGGCTGGTTGGTTTAAACCTCTGACCTTGAGACTAATAATCCAGTGCTTATCCTACAGAGCCCCACTAGGACTTTACTAACATATGGTGGTTGTGTGCCGTGGAGTCGGTTCTGACTCACAGTGACCCTGTACAGGGTTTCCGAGGCTGTAAATATTTATGGGAGCAGAACACCTCATCTTTCTCCTGCGGAACAGCTGGTAGTTTTGAACTGTGGACCTTGCGGTTCACAGCCTGATTTGTAACCACTACGCTACCAGAGCTCCTTCACTAACATATAGTGCTGCATTAAAAAGAGGAAGAATTGGATAATATCTATAAGCACAACTCTATTTACAAAACAACAACAACAAAAATATATATTTTACATGATCACATGCAAACACAGAAAAGGCCCCAAAACTCCAATATACAGCCCCAAATATACCAGGGACTACCAGAAGAACGAACCAGCCTGCCTTTGAAGAAGTATAACCAGAATGTTCCTTAGAAGCAAGGATGAGACTTAGTTTCATGCACTTTGGGTATGTCATCAGGAAGGACTAGTCCTTTGAAAAGGGCATCATACTTGGTAAAATTGATGGTCAGGGAAGATCCTCAATGAGATGAATAGACACAGTGCCAGCAACAATGGGCTCAAACAGATCAGCCAGTGTGAGAATGTGCAGGACTGGGCAGTGTTTCATTCTGTTGCACATAGGGTCACTATGAGTAGGAACTAACCTAACAATAATAACACAACATGTAAACAAAAGGATGGACATCCAACCATCAGAATGCTTGCCTGTAAGGTGAAGGAAGAGAAATGATAGTGGGAAAGTAGGGCAAGAGGGGATTAATATAACAAGAGAGGAGTCTTACACAGAGAATAGAGAGAATATGCCATAAAGTAAAGCATAGTAACCAAGTTCTCTGACGCTGAGGTAAGTAAGGAAGAGTGGGAGAGGGGAAATGAGGGAAGGAGGGAAAGTAAGACAGCAATAAGAGGTGATTTAAAGGAAACAAGTTGTGCAGCTATCCCTTAAAGCCATTGCAGACTGACAACCGAGTATGGGAGTGTCAAGTACAGTATGCTTGAGAATGCAAGTAGCCGAATGCACTGAAGTCTCCCTCTAAGATCTCGGTTGAGAAAAGAGTCAGGCGGCATATTATTATATCCTTCTTGTTGTTGTTAAGTATTCTTAAGTGCCATCGATTTGGTTCCAACTCATAGTGACCCTGTATAGGGTTTCTGAGGAGTAACTAACTAGTGGATTTGAACTACCTACCTTACAGTTAGTAGTCCAATACTTAACCTACACCACCATACCAGGAAAATTAGATGATTTTCTTAACACATTGGCATCCCCATTTTTTAGTGCTTGGAAATTTGTTCACATTCATCAATACTCTTTTTCTGCCAAAACCATATGTAATAATTTTATAAGTCACATATGGGATGTCTCAAAAGGGTTATTTAGGTCTAATGATGGTGTCTATAGAACACTAGTGGTTTGGGCTGCTAACCGACAAGCTAGTGACTCAAACCCACTGTCTGCTCAATGAGAGAAAGATGAGGCAGCCTTGGAAACCTTATGAAGCAGATCTACTCCATCCTAGAGGGTTACTACGAGTTAAATTGACTGGACAGCAGTGGGTATCTGACCCTGGCTGAGCATCTGACCAAGACTCCATTAATTAGAGACTTTTTCTAGGGTTTTTGAAATTGGAACCAAGAGAGGTGAGGCCGCCATGCTCTGATTTCTAAAGCTACATGTTTTGAGACAGGTACTGTTCCAGGCTCTGAGGTTATGGCATTGAATAAAAGTGACAAAGGGTTTTCTTTGTGGTTAGAGTTGAGAAAATAAATAAAACATTTAAGCAAGTAAATATGTAAATGTAAAATAAGTGAAGAGCAGGACTAATCAGCAGTCATGGTATTGCTGTTGTTGGTAGGTTCCCCAAGTTGAATCCAATTCACAGTGACCCTGTGCACAACAGAAAGAAACACCAGCCAGTCCTGCACTATCCTCACAATTGTTATGTTTGAGTCCACTATTGCTGCCACTGTATCAATCCATCTGTGGTAGGATAATAATAATTATTTCTGTTATGATAATAATAATGTTATTGTTAAGTGCCGTCGAGTTGGTTCTGATCCATAACAACCCTGTATAGGGTTTCTGAGGAGCAACTGATGAGTTTATACTGACAACCTTTTGAGTCAAAGCGACTTTACAGTCCAGTGCATTAACCCATAGTGCCACACTAGGACTCCATAAACAGTAATAAGGAGCATCTATTGAGCACTTGGAGGGTCGGATAACAAGAGGCAGACCCCTCAATGAGATGAACACAGTGGCAGCAGCAATGGGCTTAAGCATAGCAAGAATTGTGAGGTTGGCGCAGGACCAGGCAGTATTTTGTTCTGTTGTGCATATGGTCACTTTCAGTCAGTACTGACTCGATGACACCTAACAACAACAACCACAATTAAGCACTTAATGAGTACATGAAGCACAATGTGAAGTGCTTTGTATGTACTTACATTAAGTCATTTACTCCTCACAACCATCCAAAGAAGTGAGTCCTATGATGAACCCCATTTGGGAGACAGCTGTTGTTCCTGTGGGGGACAATGGTGAGAACTTAAAGGAGAAACAGATGCAAGACTTTGCTTGGAGGTTCCACATATTTCCAAGGCATAGTTGTGTTTTGGTCCTTCCAGCTGATTAAGTTATGTTTTTCCTTGTAAATTTCCCTTTGGTTGTGAACTTTTGCAAACAGAATTTCTGTCACCTGCAACCAAATAGTGTTAAGACACTAGGAAACGTATTGGTGTTTCTCTGAATCCTCTCTATGTCTGGTAGGGAAGAGTGTTGTTGAAGTAAAAGAGCTGACATAACTATGACCTCAAAGACCCACGTCACAACCCGGCAAAGGAACTGATAGTAGAGATGAGTGTGGAATGCAAAGCTAACTGTGTAACTCAACTCGCTCTTCTCCATTTGCCCTCTTCTGAGAGAGGTACTCCAGATCACACTGCCCCTCTTTGTGCTGCCCTGATTTCCCACAGACTCCATTACCAGCTTATAAACTACTGTCAGAGGCACACCTATGGAAAAGAATGCCTATAGTAATTAGTCTTAAACTACTGAATCATCTCTCATAGCTGGTGATGGAAAGTGCAATGGTCAATAGAAACTGTTCATTGACACTGCAGCCCTCCTCCACCACCCAGTCATGCCCAGGATACATGCCATACCTACCTGTGGTACCTTGGATATACTTGATATGGCTTTTCTATTCAATGTCTTGTTTATTCCCACCAAGTGATTGGGTTTGTTGTCAAGTTGGTTCCAATCCATATCAACCCTGTATAGGGTTTCCGAGGAATGACTGGAGAACTTGAACCACTGACCTTGGGTTCAAACTGACCTTGCAATTGAGTGCATTCACCCATAGCGTCACACGAGGATTCCATTGTGATGGGGTTGTTGTTGTTAGGTGCCATTGAGTCAGTATTGACTCATAGCAACCCTATGCACAAAAGAAAGAAACACTGCCTGGTCCTGGGCCAATCACAATTGTTGCCACGCTTGAGCCCAATGATGTCACCATTTTGCCAATCGATCTCACTGAGGGTCTTCCTCTTTTTCTCTGACCCTCTACCTTACCAAACATGATATCTTTCTCCAGTGACTGGTCTCTCCTGACAATATGTCCAAAGAATGAGAAACGAAGTTTGGCCATCCTGGCCTCCAAGAAGCACTCTGGCTGTACTTCCAACACAGATCTGTTGGTTCGTTTAGCAGCCCATGGCACTTTCAATATTCTCCTCCAACACCATAACTCAAAAGTATCAATTCTTTTACGGTCTTCCTTATTCACTGTCCAGCTTTCGCATTCATATGAGGCGGTTATTGAAAATACCATGGCTTGGGTCAGGCACACCTTACTCCTCAAGCTGACATCTTTACACTTCAACACTTTTAAAAAGGTCTTGTGCAGCAGATTTGCCTAATGCAATACATTGTTTGATTTCTTGATTGCTGCTTCCATGAGTGTTGATAATTCATCCAAGAAGAATGAAGTCCTTGACAACTTCAATCTTTTCTCCATTGGTAAGAACATCGTTTATTGGTCCAGTGTGAGGATTTTTGTTTTCTTTACATTGAGATGTAATCCATACTGAGGCTATGCTCTTTAATCTTCATCAGAAAGTATTTTACATCCTCTTCACTTTGAGAAAGCAAGGTTGTATCATCTGCATATTGTAGGTTGTTAATGAGTCTTCCTCCAATCCTAATGCCATGTTTTTCTTCATATAATCCAGCTTCTTGGATTATTTGCTCAGCATACAAATTGAATAAGTATGGTGAAAGAATACAACCCTGTTGCACACCTGTCTTAATTTTAACCATTCAATATTCCCATTTTCTGCTTGAACAACTGCCTCTTGGCCTGTGTACAGATTCCTCATGAGCACAATTAAGTGTTATGGAATACTCATACTTCGCAATGTTGTCCATAGCTTTTCATGATCCACACAGTCGAAAGCCTTTGCATAGTCAATAAAGCACAGGTAAACATCTTTTGATATTCTCTGCTTTCAACCACCACAGGACATCAGCAATGATATCCCTTGTTCCATGGCCTCTTCTGAATCCAGCTTGAACCTCTGGAAGTTCTCTGTCAATGTACACTTGCAGCCATTTCTGTATTACCTTTAGTAAAACTTTCCTCCCATGGGACCATGAAAATAAAGTATATAGGACTCAAAGCCTGGAATTGGTTAGCTTTACCATCTAGCTAGTTTTAAAAGGAGCCACCTCAGAAGCAGGAACTGTCAAGGACCATCCCGGACCATCAACAAGGAAGAGCATGAGTGGAGTATGAGATCCCTACCTAGAAAAGCAGCAACAGCAAAGGTGGTGGCATAGACAGTGACATAGAGCAGCTGCAGGCATCTAAGGCCATGACTAAGTAAATCTGTGTGCAGAATGTGCCCTGTGGGAATTCACAAACTGGCTAAAAGAGCTTGGTAACGTTTGCCTGAGCAGAGCAGATTCCAAGGGGCTACATGGCTGAGAAGTCAAAGACAAGAGGGAGACATGTCTGTAATATGGCAGAGAAAAGGCATTCCTGATTAGAAAACTGCTGCATTTTTTACCCTGAATTGTAACTTGGTCTATTCCCTAATAAACCCCATAATTGTGGGTATTGTTATAAACTTCTAACAATGTGTGGCTATTGCAATGCAATATCAAACCCAGATGTGAAGCAGAGAATGTTCTGGAAGGGATGGTTGGTGTTAGAATAGGGTAAAGAAGGTTGTAGGGTGGTGGTATATCTGACCTCTGCTTCCTAAGAATCAGCCTTGGGCTAATTTTGAATTTGATTATTTTTCCCACTTGTGAATCCAGAAGAAGTCAGACATGGCCCCCACACAGTATTTATCCTATCATATAGATTCCTGGTGTGGCACTTGTAGGATAAGCACTGGACTGCAAACCACAAGGTCAGTTGTTCAAACCTTCCATCTGCTTATTGGAAATCCCATACAGGGTGGCTATGAGTCAGAATCAACTAGAAGCCACTTAACAACAACATGTTGTGTTGTAGGATAGGCACTCAACCGCAAGGTCAGTTTGAACTGCAAGATCATGGTTCAAGCTCACCAGCTGCTCCTTGGAAATCCTATATAGGGCTGTTATGAGTCAGAACCAATTTGATGGCACTTAACAACAAACAACAACCTAAATATGCCTCTGGTTCCAAGAGAGCATGGATTCCATTTGTCCTAATAGCTGTTATGTTCCCTGATACTTACACCTGACTTACACAGAGATTTAAAAAAAAAAAAAAACCACCAAAACACTTCTGAGGGCTGACTATGGCTATCAGCCTTCATGATTTGATGGCAGTGGGTTTTGGTTTTGATCTTTTAATTTAAAGGGACACTGTCCATTAGATTTGTGTGGAGTGTGGGAGGGAAGATAGTAAACGTCTTCTCCTTCCTCTGAAATTCTACCTAAATATCAAGTGTCTTTATATTACTGCAAGACATTTCCCTAGATTAAAGGTTCTTTGTCTACTAAGTGATAATAACAAAGCAAGACAACAGGCTTATCACACAAGCAAGGAATTTATTAGTAGGAGTGAAAGTACCTTGACAAAGGAAAATGTGACAGGCATGACAAAAGTGTCTCTTGAGCAAGTTGTAAAGAGAACAGTTATACTTTTCAATATCATAATGCAAGAAATAGGGGAACAAAGAAACCGGTTAGTTCTTTCCAGAATTTTCCCAGTTGGGAGTGGATTCTTGTTATAAAGACTTCTGGGATACTGATCATCACTCATTATGGGATGTAAGTGACAGTGTCTCCTACTGGAGGGTTGTATCTTGGCTAGAGTTGGAGATTCTATGTATGTTCTGGATCAGATCCAATTTTGTTTTGGCCTCATGATTCTAAAAGGCAAATCTAAGGAAATCTTACTAAGTGGACAATGTGGATTGGCACAGTGGCAGCAGTAATGGGTTCAAATGCATCCATGATTGTGAAGTTGTTGCAGGACTGGACAGTGTTTTGTTTGTTGTGCATAAGATCACTATGAAACAGTATCAACTTGATGGCCCCTAACAACAACAACACAGTGTTCCAGGACATGGACTCCAGGATGTGGGCAGGTGGTTTTGTGAGAAGAAATCTCTCTACCTGGGAAAGTCTCAGCATCTAGGGCAGTTTTATATGTAACTTTGTTCTAGCAGACATGCTGAGCAGGTTGTTTTCATGCTGACTTCCTTATTTTAATTTATTTTCTAATGAATCACATCCTGCTTCACTCTTCCTTGAGAGATTTCATACTTCTAAATCTTTTGGAAGTATGGATGAAGGTCTCTTCTTGTGCAGTTACTTCCTGCTGAATGAGGGGTGTTGATATTTCCCTGCCTAGCTGAGTAGAAATCTCTCATTGCCTAGTGTAAAATCTCTATTTTAACTGTATGAATTGGTTGGAAGTCTTGCATGAACATTATTTTTGCATGAAGTGATTGTAAATTCTCATAACATTATTATGAGATTAAGCAAGCAAGGATTAAAGACTTAAAGGAGAATATCTATTCGGGGGCAAACAAAGGCAGAAACCATGATGCAGAAGAGAGAGATAGTCCTGTATTTGGGACCAACTGTTTGAGATTAGCTGGGACCTAGTTTCTCAACCAGGTGGCCTTTTTAATAGGTTTTTGACTCTCAACTCTACTTCTCCTGAGGTAGTAATGTATATGCAACAAGAGATATTTGCTATTGCACATACATCACTCTTTTCACACTTTAACTTTATGTAATATTTTTGTTAACTTAATTTTCATGATGTTTGATTAATTTGATATTATCAGTCAAGTTGAAACAATACATTTAAAAAATTTTTTATATGTTGTTAGGTGCCCTCGATTTGATTTCAACTCATAGTGACCTATGCACAACAAAACTAAACACTGTCCAGTCCCTTGCCATCCTCACAATTGTTGTTAAGTTTGAACCTATTGCTACTGACACAGTGCCAATGCACCTAGTTAGATGTCTTCTTTTTTGCTTACTTTCCACTTTATATCCCTCCTGACAATATGTCCAAAGTATGAAAGATTAAGTCTGGTTATCTTGGCTTATAAGGAGCATTCCGACTGTACATCATCCAACTCAGATTTGTTTGTTCTTCTAGAAGTCCATGATATTTTTAATATTCTTCTCCTCCTACATAACTCAAATGCATCAGTTCTTCTACTGTCTTCTTTATTCACTGTCCAACTTACACATACATGAGAGACTATTAAAAATATAA
>NW_006408557.1:5127242-5129016 GCF_000296735.1 Chrysochloris asiatica
TGAACTGCCAACCTTTTGGTTCATACCAACGTTGCAGTTCAACATATTAACCCACAGTGCCACACAAGGACTCCTATAGCACCATTGTTGTTGTTGTTGTTATAGCCATAATTATATCTTAGCATAAGATAGTAACTTGGCTTTCTAAAACTGTCTTTTTAACATGGTCAAGTTCTTGGTTGATAGTAATTATTATCTAAGATGTGGCATTTTAAGCTTTTGCCATGGCACTGATTAACTCATTAATTTCAGTGTATTTCCCAATTATAATTTCCAACAAAACAAAAAATAGACAGGGCTATATATTTTACTTGACTTAAAAGGTAGAAATTATCATTATAGCATGCGTTTTAAACTCATATTGTTGTTGTTAAGTGCTGTAGAGTTGGTTCTGATTCATAGCAACCCTGTATAGGACTTCTGAAGAGAGGCTGATGAGTTTCAACTGCCTACCTTGTGGTAGAAACCGACTTTGTAGTACAGTGCATATCCTATAGCACCATACCAAGACTAAAAATTAATATTAAAATCCTAAAAAAATTGAGTTAAGACTTTGCCTCTAGAACTTCTTATTTATATGTTGTTGTTGTTAAGTGCCATCAACTCAAAGTCCTGTGTGGTGCTGCAGAATCAGCACTGGGCCGCTAACCATGAAGTTGGTGGTTCAAAACCACCATCTGCTTCTTGGAAATTCTTTAGAAGGTTGCTATGAGTCAGAACCAACTCAACAGCACTTAACAACATATAAATAAATAAATATATCCTGATGTGGCACTGTAGGATAAGCACTGGACTGCAAGGTCATTTAAACTGTAAGTTCAAGCTCACCAGCTGCTTCAGTATGGTGCTGTTGACTAATGTGCTGGACTGCAAAGTCAATTTGAACCAAAAGGTCAGTGGCTCAAGCTCACCAGTTGCTCTTTGGAAACCCTCTATAAGGTCATGATGGGTTGGAACCGACTGGACAGAAATTAACAACAACAACAACAACAATGTACACCAACTGCCTCTAAATTTAGATTCTCATTTATTTTTTCTGTTGATTATGGACTTTTGGGTTGGAATCAACTCGACAGCACTTGACAACAACAGCAATGGACTTTAATTAAAATCTTTTCCATCACACATTAGTTGATGTGCATTCTTCTGTATGGATTGATTGACTACTCCTTTCAGATGTCTACTTGTTTTAGGATAAGTCTTTAAGTCTTGACATGATTTCCACATTCTATTGGGTCACCTCTTTTTGGAATGGGCACAAATACGGATCGCTTCTAATCAGTCAGCCAGATAGTTGTCTTCTAAATTTCTTGGCAGAGATGAGTGAGTGCCTCCTGTGCTGCCTTAACTTTCTTGAAAGATTTCAATTTTGATTCCATCAATTTCTGGTGCTTTGTTCTTTGCCAATTCCTCCAATGAACCTTGGATTTCCTCCTTCAGTATCATTGGCTATTGATCATATGCTACCTCTTGAAAGGTTGAACATCAACCATTTCCTTTTGGTACAGTGACTGTTTATTCCTTCCATCTTCTTTTGGTGCTTTCAGCATCATTCAATAATTTGTCCAGAGAATCCTTTAATAATGAAAGTTGAGGCTTGGATGTTTTTCTTCAGTTCTCTTGAGAAATGGTGAACATGATCTTCCTTTTTGGTTTTCTGACTCCAGATCTTTGCACATTTTGTTGTAATATTTAGCTTTATCTTCTTGAGCTGATCTTTGAAATTTTCTGTTCAGCTCTTGTACCTCCTCATTTCTTCCATTTGCTTTAGCAT
>NW_006408557.1:5130405-5131888 GCF_000296735.1 Chrysochloris asiatica
GGCTACTGGGTTTGAACCATAGATCTTAGGGTAGTAGACTAATTTTAGCTTATCCCACAGCAGCACTCCAGAACTACTAGCTATGAACCAGAAATCATAAATCACAGTTTATCAGGTTGCTGGAAAAAATATATAACCACAGAACATAGTACTTGGTAAGAATTTTATATACCCTTTGTATGACAATCAATTTATATTTATAGCTTATATGTGACATAGAGAGAGAAAAAATTGAGTCACTTGGTCATGGTAATAGAAGATTTTTGGATAAGTCAGAGTAGCCAACAAAATATCACTCCCTCAAGTCAATAGGCACATTCCAAGTACCAAAAATAAAACACCAAAGAAAACCTTTCTGATATGAATATGACACCCAGTTCCTCTTGTGGTTTCAGAAATTTGTTCACTTAGGGAAGTGAGCTGGTCCTTCACAGAGGGAAGGAGACCACAGGCATGTTAGGGACTAAGATCAGGATTGGGGAAGATGTATGTAGCTCAACAAATCTCATGGAAGAAGTGATTCAGGGGTGAGATGATTTCAGGTGAATGGAAAGGAGCTGCAGAGAGGACACAGAGTATGAGTCCCCCATGGGGGCAAAGAGGAGCAATCATGGCTGAATGAGGCCCTCTGAGTTCAGGGATAATAAAGCTCCATAACAAAGCCGAGTGGAGTCTTGGTATACCTTCACTTTATCTAATCTAGCTTGTGACTTCAAGTTGGACTGCACAGAAAGTTTTCTTTCTGTAGAATGATGTAGCTAGTCTATTTCCAGGGAACTACCATATCAAGAAGAACTGAAGTCTTGAAATTAAATCTTAAGTAAGGGGATAAAAATGTTCCCTGCAGCTGGAGAAACCAAAGCACATCAATATTGCCAGTTCTGCTAATGTTTCTATCCTATAATCTCTGGCTCTTGTCCTTAACATTTGACATTCCTAAAAAATAATAAAGCTGTATAATGAATGCTATTTTTACTCAAGATTTCATCATTTCAAAAGGTATTTTTATTATAAGTGTTTTAGCCATGATGAACTAAAGGAAACTTTTTAGATAGTAAATCAAGAGGTAACTTGATATGGTGGGAAAAGATGGGTCTGCTATCAAATAGACCCAGGCTCTCTTTTTCATTTATTCATTCATTCATTCATCAAATGTTTATGGAACATGTTCCACAGGAAACTTGGTTGGTCATTCTAGATTGATGTGAGCCAGATCATGTCTTCTCTGCTCCAAATCTTCTGGCTTTTCAACATATATTTAACCTGCAACAGCAGGATAGTTTTCCTTAGGTGTATATTCATGAACATGTTTTCCAAGTCTATGAATTAAAATTTAAATGTTTATTAATGAAGGGAAACAGAAAAGATAATAGAAAATGAAAAGCTAGTGATTTAAAGGTGTGATGAATTCAGTAAAGAAAATAAATCAAGATGGTAGGATCCAGCATGACTGGGAAGGTGGAGAGTTTTGGCCAATGAGTAA
>NW_006408557.1:5132673-5134195 GCF_000296735.1 Chrysochloris asiatica
AAAAAACCCAAAATGCCTCAGAGAGAAGAGCTGTCAATTCACTTCCAAAAAATCAGTAATTGAAAGCCCTATAGAGCACAATTCTATACATACAGGGTCACCATGAGTTGAATCAACTCAATAGCAACTGGTTTTAATATGGTCCCGAGAGACACTAATGGTTTACACTCAAGTCTAAAGATTGGTGGTTCAAATCTATCCAGTGACACTGCAGAAGAAAGGCCTAGTAATCTGTTTCAGTGACGATTACAGTCAAGACAACCCTATGAAACAGTTCTATTCTGTAATACATGGAGTTGCAATGATGCAGAACCAACCTGATGTCATTGGCTTCATTTTAATTTTGTTGTTGTTGTTATGTATATTACAAAGTGCAATATAATCATGGTTTTGTTCTTGGGTTCTTTGGTCATCTCTAAATATTACAACTTTGATATAACACTGGTTTAGTTCATATTTTTCTATTTGCAAAGTTAGCCGTTCAAACTCACAAGTCTTATACAGGGTTGCTATGAGTCAGAACCGACTCGATGGCCCCCTAAGGAATGCTGACCTTCCTAGTGTTATCTACTGTTCTCCTTACAGACCTATCTATGGCTTGGCTGAGAATTGAGCAATGGAGATGAGTTCAATTCCAGGACTGAAGAGTATCCATAGTGTCAGAAGTTCTGCCAATCTCTATTTGGTCTTATTTTAATAATTTTGAACGTGTTCCACATTTTTCTCCCTTTATATCCTGGACCTTCTAATGTGATCCCTTCAGAGTGGTTGGTAGTGATAGCTGGACATCATGTAGTTTTTCTGGTCTCAGGGTTGTAAAGACTGATGTTTCTATGATCCATTAGTTCATTGGACTAATTGTTTTCATGTACCTTTGATTTTCTTCACTCTTCTTTCCTCTGGACAGGGAGAGATCAATAGTTGTATCTTAGATGGTCACTCACAAGCTTTTAAGACCCCAGTCACTGCTTACCAAAGTGAGATTTAGAATATTTTCTTTGTAAGCTATTTTTGTGCCACTTGACCTGATGTCCTCAAAGACTATGGTCCTAAGTCCCCAGATACAGTAACTTACTCCCTCAAGGTATGTAGTTATGGCTAATAACTTTTCACAACTTATAACCCTGTATCTTCTACTACATCACTGATATCTTTGAAGCACAGATAATACATATGTAGAAATATCCTTTGCCAAATAGATAAAGTTTTGTTTTTCTTCCCACATCTGTTCAGCTTTTGGTTTTAGCTATGTATCTACATAGAGTCTTAGTATGGTACTGGAGGATAAGCACTGGATTCCTATTGCAAGGTCAGTGGTTCAAACTCAACAGCTACTCCTCAGAAACCCTATACAGGGCCACTCTCAGGTTTTGTAGGTTTGATTTTGCAGTGGGTTTGGGGTTTGGTTTTTTGTTTTGTTTCTGGAAACGTGAGTACTGATGTACTCAATTCCACCTTCCTGAGTACCTTTTGGTAAAGATTTTAGAAACTTTCATTCAGCTAGACTTTTCTAATCTTCCAG
>NW_006408557.1:5139696-5140215 GCF_000296735.1 Chrysochloris asiatica
GCTTTGTTTGCTATTGTATTATTTTCTGCTTTCATCTTTTAAAATTATCTGCTTTCCTTGTTGCGAATGTTCTTTTTTTCTGTCTCCTAGTGTTGAAGAAATCATCACCCACAACAAATACTATTGCAAGTTACTAAAACTGTTATTACAAAAGTCAATGAACTGAGAGAACTTAGTGTTTTAGTGAATCAATTACACAGCCCATTTTGTATATCTTACATTTTGTATGTGCAGAAAAGAAAATTTGTGACCTGATGTGTTAAGAAACTGGTTACTGGAGTAGCTCAGCTGCCGTCTTTTTGGCAAAGTCCCCCATCCTCTCAGCATGTGGGTTTTGAAAATGTTTTGTATTCAGGCACATGCATTTGCTTTAGCTGTTTGTTTGCTTCTAATTTTGCTGAACTCCACTTCTTGGAATTGATCTAGATTTAATTGATGTTCAATGCATTGTTATACATTAAAATGTTTTATTTCTATTGAGAATAATAAGATTCTCTCTGGTAGATAATTTTATAGATA
>NW_006408557.1:5141510-5143596 GCF_000296735.1 Chrysochloris asiatica
TTTTTCTTTTTTCTGCTGGTCTTTCTTTCAAGAAATATCTTCTGTTTCTCCAGCTATTCCAGGGTTGATCTTGATCTGCATGTCTTCAAGTGGAAATGACCCACTTCAGAAGGTTCTGAAAGATGGGCTCAAGATTCCACCTAAGACCCCAAACTCCACAAAGGTTTAACAAAAAACCTATTTCCCTGGTCAAGTTCTATTTCCCCTTTTAGTGAATCTGATTGGTTATAGGCTGAAGATTGGATACAAACTTTCTATAATTATATTTCCCAATACTCTTTTCTAATCCATTTAAATACCTATTTTACAGTAGAAGGCAGGGAAAACCAATGTCCACAAGAGTGTCAAGTCCCTTAACATTATTTGCTATTCTTTACCCATTCTGACTATGTCTGTATCCCTGTATCACAGAGCCCTGTTGTTCCAAGATTGAGTATACTTCACTATTTACCTATATTGCATTTAGCCCATGCATACCTCCCTAAGTATACCCCTATCTTCTTTACTCATCTTTCTGCCTTCTTGTGTATTCACCTCCCCCTCCTTGTATATTTCTATCCCTGGTACCTGAGCTATCATGTGTCTACAAAAGCCAAAATATGACTTTAAATATGGTGATAGTGGTGGTTATGTGATATAGAATCAGTTCCTACTCTAGTGACCAAGGCTTTCCAAGGCTATAAATCTTTACAAGAGCCTCATCTTTCTCCCACAGAACCACTGGTAGTTTCGAACTGCTTGCCATGACATTAGCAGCTGGACTCATAACCACTATGATATCAGAGCTCCTTTGACCTTGAGCATAACTCACCGGAATTTAGAGATCATTTATAGAAGAGATTTGATGCATTAAACACAGGTGATCAAAGATCAGAGGAGTTATGGGATGACATCATACAGGAAGAACAGAAGGGCATTGAAAAGACAGGAAAGAAATAAAAAACCAGAATAAATGTCAAAAGAGATTCTGAATTTTGCTCTTGAATATAAAGAAGCTAAAGTAGCTTGAAGAAATGAAGTAAAAGAGCTGAACAGAAAATATCAAAGGACAACTCAAGAAGATTAAGTCAAGTATTATAATGAAATGTGCAGTGACTTTGAGTCAGAAAATCAAAAAGGAAGAGCACACTCAGTATTTCTCAAGCTGAATTAATCACCACCACCACCACATTTAAGGTCATATTTTGGCTTTTGTGGATTTGTTTTAATTTTCTTTACCTGCAGCCTCAAACTGCATATGAGCAATTGATGGTCTGTTCCCTACTTGACCACTGGTCTTTATTTGGCAGATGATATTGAGCTTCTCCATTATTGCTTCTCACATGTACTCAATGTGATTCCTGTGTTTTCCAGTTGGTGAGGTCCAGGTGTGTAATCATCATTTACATTATTGAAAAAGGTGTTTGCAATGAGTAAGTCACTGGTCTTACAATAGTCTATCATGCAATTCCCAAAATCATTTCTATCACCATGGCCATATTTTCCAACTATCAATCCTTCTTACTTGTTTTCAACTTTTGCATTGCAATCAACAGTAGTGATCAGTGCATCTTGATTGCATTTTTCATGAATTTCAGATTGAAGAAGTTGGTAGAATTCTTCAATTTCATCATCATTGACTTCAGTGGTTGATGCAGTATATTTGAATAATAGTTATATTAATTGCTTTTTGTTGTTGTTGTTGTTAGGGGCCATAGAATCAGTTCTGACTCATAGCAACACTATCCACAACTTGAACAAAACACCATTCAGTCATGTCCCCCCACTCCCAATTGTTGTTACTTTTGAGCCCATTGTTGCTTCCAATGTTTCATTCCATATCATTCAGTGTCTTTCTTTTTTTTGCTGACCTTCCCCTTTACCAAGCATGATGTCCTTCTTCAGCACCTCCTGACAACATGTCTGAAGTATGAGAGATGAAGTCTCACTATCCTGGCTTCAAAGGAGCATTGTGACTGTACTCCTTTCAACACAGATTTGTTTGCTCTTCTGGCAGTCCACAGTACTTCAAATATTCTTCTCTAACACCATAATTTAAGTGCATCAATTCATCTATGGTCTTCCTTATTAGGTGTATTGCTATTAT
>NW_006408557.1:5144176-5150617 GCF_000296735.1 Chrysochloris asiatica
AGGAAAGTGGGATGCAACGCCCTTAATCAGGTCACAGGCCTGATCTGATCTAAGTGAAGTTTCCCTGGGGTGTGGCCCACATGACCTTTATCTTACAAGATATAAAAGATGAGGGAAACAAACAGAGACACGTGGATCTCACTACCACCAAGAAAGAAGAACTCTAATTGGAGGGGGTCCTTTGGACCCAGATCCCTGTGATGAGATCCTCCTAGACCAGTGGAGGATTGATGGCAAGACACCTGGAAATCTCAACAGGCCTGCCAATGTTGAAAGGAGACAAAAACCTTCCTTCAGAGCTGACACACAGAGAAAGACTTCCATAGAAATGGTGCCTAGAATTTGGATTTTTAGCCTTCACAAGGTTGTCAGTTCAAACCTACCCATTCTTCTGTGAGAGAGGGATGGGGCTTTGTGTTCCTGTAAAGATTTGCAACTCCTATACCAGGTCATTATGATTTGAAAACAATTTGATGACAAGTAATAATAGCTATAATACGTGATATAAATACACTATCAAACTTAACAAAAATGCACAAACAGTAGAAGATATGCTACATGAACGGTATCTCCTAAAAATGAAATATTTTTGTGCTCCAAAAGACTTTACCGAATGATTAAAAAGAGAATCTGCAGATTGGGAAAAAATGTCTGGCAGTGACCTATCAAATGAGGGACAAATCTTTAAAATTTTTTAGAAAAAGTAACACAAAGATAAATAATACAGTTTAAAAATGGGCAGAGAACATGGGCAGACACTTCACCAAAGAAGACATTCAGGCTACCCACAAACATATGAAGAATTACCTGTAATCATTAGCAATTAGAGAGATACAAATAAAAGCAAAAATGAGCTATCACCTCACTCCAGCATTAGTAGTAAAGTTCAAAAACCCCAGAAAACAAGGCAAGGGTAGGGAGAGATTGCAACATTCATGCAGTGCTGACTGTATTGTAGAATTGTACAACTGTGGAGGAATATGGAAAGTCCTCAAAAAGTTGGAAATAGAAATACCACATGATTTAGCAACCCCAGTACTAGTATATCATGTTTAGTAAGGTGGAGGAGGGTCAGAGAAAAAGAGGAAGAACCCCAGCGATATGGATTAGCAAAATGGCAGCATCAATGGGCTCAAGCATGGCAACAATTACGAGATTGGTCCAGGATCGGGCAGCGTTTCGTTCTGTTGTACATAGGGTCACTATGAGTCGATACTGACTCAATGACACCTAAAAACAACAAGAAGTACTAGGTATATGTGCTACAGAAATAATCACTGTGATATGAATAGATATATGCACACTCATATTCATTGTAGTACTATTCACAATAGAAAAATGATGGAAACAATCTAATTGTCTATCAATGGAAGAATAGATAAACTATGACTTTGCTCCAACTACTCTCTGAGTACAATTGCACAAGAGACCCTAAGTGTAAGTAACCTATTTGATTCCAGTAAACCCCCAGAAACCAAAACTTTGGCTTTCTTTCTCTGCATCTTGCTCTGTGATTTTGGGAAAATTAATTTATGTATTAAATTGCACTAATAATATCAGTATCCAAGAGTTCTACTAATTAATCATTATGATAAGTACAAAGATAAATATTAAGCTCATTTTGCAGATGAAGAGACACATCAAGAAAGGTCATGATAATTGCTCAAAGTTAGTCAAACATATAACAAAGGACAGAATATAAATTTGAATTTAAATCTGACTCTCAACCCAATTCTGTTTAGCATTCATTTTATTGTAAAAATGTTCATCATGCTAACCCATTAATTTATCTTTTTACATTTAATTTAAGTCAGATTTGGCACCCAGCTGAAGTTTTGACACCATTTAAAGAAAGAGAAAAAAAATGTACCATGGGTTTTGAATACCTGAGCACATGAGCAGATTAAGCAGATTAAGACCTAATAACAACAAACTTTTAACAGTGGCTTGTTGAAGATGAATTGGTCTACTAATTCATCTTAATAAGGAGCTCTGGTGGTGCTGTAAGTTAAGCCCTCGGCTGCTAAACTGTGAGGTTGGTGGCTCAAGCCCACAAACTGCTCTATAAGGAGAAGATCAGGCTATCTACTCCTGTGAAGATTTACACTTTTGGAAACCCAAGATAGGGTTGCTAGGAGTCATAATAGAATCAATGATAGTGGGTGGGTTTTATTAATTATCATTATCAGTATTATCATAGTCATCACTGACCAATATTTGTTGAATACTTAATATACACACAAATTCTAAATATTTTTTATTTATTACTTTCATGAATCCTCCTTTAATCCTTTCTAGGTATTTTAAAAACACAATTACCATTGAAGAAACTGAGGTACAAAGAAATAAACTTGTTTGGCTTGGGTAGAAAATTAAGCATATTCAGGGAGTTAACATTCAAATCCAGAACCTATGTTCTTAACTGTTCTGCTACTTATTAATATTAGTATTATTAAAATTAATTATCGACAACATTTATTGAACGGTTACTATATGACATGTGACATCAAGGTACTTTATACTTTACATTTAACTTGTAAAACAAACTAACGAGGCAGATCCATTAGCAATTTTTATAGATGAAAATTGTGAATTAGTTAAATTTCTTTAAAGCAACACAACCAGTGCAATGCACAGAAATTGGTAGTGTATTACAGAAATGGCTACAAATGTATCTGCCTGCTTCACTGCCCTTGTACAATACCTTCTTCCCCTAGGCCTTGGCTTGGCCATTGGACTTGCTTTGGATAATGGGCAATAGCTAATGTGATGTTGTTGTTGTTGTCAGGTGCCATTGAGTCGGAACCGATGTGATACAAACAAAAAATTAAAAATGCTTGTTCATTGGAACATTCCTCTTCTCTGTTCCTGGGGACTCCATGATCATCACCATAATTACAAACCTGGAGTAACCTGCTGGGTGATGAGAGACCATATGAAATAAACTGCCTAATGTAAGTTCATTTTAGGCCAACTAGACCACTTAGCCTTCAACAACGGGGCAGAGACCAGAAATAGAACCAGTTAGCAGAACACAAATCAAACTTCAGAATCCTGGTGTGACACTTTAGAATAGGTATGGGACTGCTAACCAAAAGATTGGCCATTGAAAACCACCAGTAACTCCTTGGAAACCATATAGGAGTTGCTAGTTGAGTTGCAACCAACTCAAAGACCCTTAAGAGCAACAACAACAAATCAAAATTCTGACCCACAGAACCATAAGTAAATAGATAATTGTTGCTTTTACACATGTGGAATATCATGAATCAGAGTCAGCGTGGCAGTAATTGGTGATGGTGATGATGTTTTTACATAGTAAAGAGCTCTGGTGGCACTGTAGGATAAGTGCTGAATTGCTAACCACAAGGCCAGCAATTCAAATTCACTAACCAGCCACTCCGTAGGAGAAAGATGAGACTTTCTGCTCTCATAAGGATTTACAGCCTTGGAAACCCTATACAGAGTCACTGTGAGTGGAAATCAACTCCATGATAGTGTGTGTGTATGTGGGGGTGGGGGGGTCATGTAATTACACAGTAAAAACTAATAGATATCATGATCTAAACTCAATTATGTGTCTGTCTGATTCTAAAGTCCACATTCTTAACTATGGTTTCAAACATGAACTTCTATTGTTAGTATAGTGGATTACAAGCTGGGCCGCTAACCACAAAGGCCAGCAGTTCAATTCTACCAGTTTCTCCATGGGAGATAGATAAGGCTTTCTGCTCCTAGAAAGATGTACAGCCTTGGAAACCCTGTACAGGGTCACTATGAGTCAGAACCAACTTGGTGGCACACAACCACCAAATGGCACACAACCAAAATGCTATAGAGTCAGTTCTGACTCATAGCAACCCTGTATAGGGTTTCCAAGGAGTAACTGGTGGGTTTGAACCATCCACCTTGTGGTCAGCAGTCCAGTGCTTATTCTGAAGCACACACCAGGATTCAATTAGTCTGATCTTGTAAGTGTCATGAAATCTATATGTTTGAAAAGATATGAACCTTCTCCAGAATATCATGATAATAAACAATGCCTTCTTGGATATGATTGAGCCAGTTCTATCATTTTCAGTTTTTTGTTATAAGAAGTAAGTACAGCCTAAGAAGGCTGCTTAGTCACACACTTCATGCCATCCCCCTATACAAAAGAACTGAGAAAGCAAGTGAAGCAGATACAGATGAAAATCTGGAAACCCAAAACATAAAATGCAATGATGAAGAATTAGATCAAACATTGAAAGGAAGGAGAAACTGAATAAAAAGAGTAAGTGATGAGACTTACAGACTCCAAGCACCTGGCTAGCCAACCTGGTACATCTATACCTTGGCTACCTTAAGACAAAAAAAACAAGTAGCCTTCCCAAGAAAGAGCAGCATTCCTGAGTGAGGAGCACAAGATGGCAACTTCATGGAATCCCTAATAGGAAACAGAAATACTGTGGAGATAAACCCAGAGTCAAGTAAGGTGAGCAGACCACGAGCTGGGTCTAAGGAGTGAGAGTGTAGGAAGGTAAGTGAGAGCCCTAGGGATCCTCAGAACAAGGAGGAAGCCAGATAACAGGCACAAAACTACTCAGCAGCAGTTTTCTGTGATCATGCAGGTGGGAGATGCTTGTAGAGTGAAGGATTCTTGGAGAGGTAGACATCCCTCATTCAACTAGAATGTTAACAACCTCTATCTCCTCAGGAACACACTCTTCCCATTCTTCCCTCTGTGTGACCAGCAGTATGCACCAGCTCTCCTTTGCTTAGTGATTCCAAGTGCATGCTCCTGCACTGTGGAACTGGTGATTGTAGGTTCAAAATGTGTAATTCCACTGCCAGCTTAGTGACTGGAGGTGCTAAATGTCAGCCTCCTTTAACCCTGCTGCCTCAACAATTGGTGGTATCAATTCCCTTGTCACCCACATGGTGACTGTGCACCCTTACATAACCACCTAGCAAAACACAGTGTGCATACACAGTGCTGAAATCAGCGACTGGAAAGAATGACCCCTGTGTCCATTTTAAACTTTTCTATAAAGTTTAGACACTAGTCTTTTGTCCAATATGTCACTGTCAAGATTTTTTTTTCCATCTGTGGTTCTCTCTTTATTCTTTTGGTGAAATATTTTGATGTAGGTAGTGTCTAATTTTTAGAAGATCCTGTCATCTATTACTTTCTTCTGTTTATATGTTTGAGTTATGTTTGATAGTATATTTATGTTGTGTATTACGGACCCTAAGTTTGTCCTTATTGTTTGTTTTTGTATTTGAAATACTTACCTTGCAGTTAGTAACCCAGCTTGTAAACTATTACAGTAACAGGGCTCCTTAAACCAAGGATAATAAAGGTAAATTTCAGTGACAAAGAAAATAAATCAATCTACTCACCAAAACACAAAAGAAAATTAAAAAGACTCAGTAAACATAAAATCAATAATGAGGGATATGAATTGAAAATCCTCAACGATAAGAACTCAATAGAGAAAATTAAGCAAAACAAAGAAACCGTTAACATCACACACACACAAACATAACAAAAAGGCAGAGTTAAATACATACCTATCAATGATCACACTGAATTGTTGTTGTTAGGTGCCACAATTGTTGTTGTTGTTGTTAGGTAACAACTCATAGTGACCCTATGCACAACAGAACGAAACACTGCTTGGTCTTAAGCCAACCTCATAGTTGTTGCCACGCTTATAAATGACTACATGAACCCATCAATAGACAGAGTGGTGTAATGGTTTAAAAACCACAGCCCATCAATGTGTTGCCTATCAGAGACATACCTCAGATATTAGAAATCAAAGAAAGGAAAAAATATACCAGGAAACAGTGACCAGAAAGGAGCAGGAGTAGCAATAATAATCTCTAATAAAATAGACTTCAAGTCAAAATTCATTAAAAAAGACAAAAAGGGCATTATATAATGATTAAAAGGTCAATCCAACAAGAGGACATAGCCATAATAAATATTTACACACTCAGTGGAAGAGATCCATAATACATGAAACCAACAATAACAGAATTGAGACTAGAAATAGACAGTTCTGCAATAATAATAGAAGACATAAACACAACACTTTCATTGATAGACAGAGCAACTAGAAATAAACTCAACATGACCACAAAGATCTAAAAAACACAATCAGCCAACTTGACCTCAGAGGCATATGCAGAACATACCACCCAACAGTAGCAAAATACACATTTGTCTCCAATGAACATGGATCATTCTTCAGAATAAACTTTATTTTATGTCACAAAAAAAACCTTAATAAATTAAAAAACATCAAAATAATAAAAAGCACCTTCTTTAATCACAATGGAATTAAATTAGAAATCATAATAGAAAGAACAGAAAAAAAATATGTTGGCAAGTAAAAAATGCTATAAAATGATAGACTATTTTATTAAACAAAAATGTGAAGCCATTATTTCTCA
>NW_006408557.1:5152323-5153733 GCF_000296735.1 Chrysochloris asiatica
CTATATAGGGTTTATGAAGCTGTAAATCTTTGCGAGGGTAGAGTCTCATCTTCCTCCAATGAAGGAGCTAGTGAGTTCAAACTATTGAGCTATGGATAAAAGTCTAGTGCTTACCTTACAGAGCCCATATTGAATAACAAAGAGATTAAAAATGAGCTTTAAAATTTATAATCAAATGAGAATGAAAAACAGCATACCAAAACCCAACATAGACAAAGCAGTACTCAGAGGAGAAAACAGAGCAACAAATGTACACATCATAAAAAAAGAAAGGCAGAGGAAGACATGGGAAAGAGTGCAAGAGTTAAAATCAACAGAAATACTGTTATATACATAATCCTGTAGTAACGGTGTGTATAGGAGTACTGGTGTAGCACTGTGGGTTAGTGTGCCAGACTGCAAAGCCGTTTGAACTGCAAGGTCGGCAGTTCAAGCTCCCCAGCCACTCCTTGGAAACCCTGTACAGGGTCGCTATGGGTTGGAACCGACTCGATGGCACTTCACAACAACAACATAAGAATACTGGTGTAGCACTGTGGGTTAATGTGCTGGACTGCAAAGTCATTTGAACCGCAAGGTCGGTGGTTCAAGCTCACCAGCTGCTCCGTGGAAACCCTATGTAGGTTTGCTGTGGGTTGGAACTGACTTGATGACACTTAACAATAACAATAACAACAGGTAGATGCATGGACAGACATGCAGGTTAAATGGGTATGGGGGGGTTGAGTATGAGTATACTCACAAATACATACAGGTTTGACAGATAATATTTTTGCATGGTATCTTTTCTGCAAATATACTCAGGAATGTGGTAGATCATACAGCAGACAAAGTTATGACAGCCTTCTTAGACATAACCAAATACCTGAAGGGAATGAGTTACTGTTCTTAGGGACTCAGGGAACTGATCTCATGGTTAACTGGTATAACAGACGACAAAGACTAAATTCTACATCCTACTGTGCTGAGTAATGACTAGAGTCTTAAAGTCATGTAAGTGGACACTTAACCTACAGCTATTGGTCTCTCCCTGTCCAGAGGAAAGAAGAGTGATGAAGACTTAAAGCACATGGAAACAATTAGTTCAGTGGATTAAAAGACCCTGGGAATGTTCTCCATAACCTTGAGTCAAGAACTAAAAGACCCTGGGAATGTTCTCCATAACCTTGAGCAAATACCATTACCAACTACTTTGAAAGGGACCATGTGCCTATGGGCTCAGGAGTTTACATAACTCCCTAAACTTCAGACCAGCCAGCCTTCCCTCTTACCCAAAGTCAATGAGCACCAATAGAACACGTCCAAACTCAATCTATGTCTTCATTACTACATTTTCCCCAATTGCACTCACGTGTAGACCTGGACAGTCACCAGTGAACATAACGCTCTGGTTCCCTTGACTTTTCAGTA
>NW_006408557.1:5156020-5157603 GCF_000296735.1 Chrysochloris asiatica
TTATGAGGTTTTATAAGTGAAAGAACTAAGGGGGTTGGAATAAACTACTTCAACAAGGGAGAGGAGCAACTCTAGAATTGCCTGGAACCATAGTCATGCAGGAGTCCTGGTGTGGCATTGTTGGTTAATGCACTAGACTGCAAAGTCAGCTTGAACCACAAGGCCGGCAGGTCAAGCTCCTCAGAAACCCTGTACAGGGTCGCTATAGGTCGGAACCACCTTGATGGCACTCAACAACAACAACAACAACAACAACATTGTCATGCTGGATAGAAAAGAAAGCTGATCTGTGACCAGGAACTACTAGAATCCACCCTGTCAGAGGCCCCAAACCATATGTATATGAAAGGGATCAAATCCCAGCAACTTTGTTTAATGAAATGGAAGAACGAATCTCCAATTTTATATGAAACAGTCCCTTTAACAAATGGCAAAATTGGATATCCATATGTGGAAAAATAAAACAGGACCCATACCTCATTCCAAGCACAAAAACACAAAATGAGTTAATGATCTAAATGTTAAAGCCAAAACTAAAACTATGAATTTTCTGGAAGACAGCATAGGGGGAAATCTAGGGGACATAATTTTTATTAGAAATCGCCTATCAAGTCACATTACAAATGCATGAATGGCAGAAGTTAGAGAACTGGGACTCCTAAAATTTAAATATTTTGCCCATCAAAGACTTTAGCAACAGAGTTAAAAGAGAACCTACAGACCGGAAAAGAAATATTTTACAATGATCTGCTTAAGATCTAATCTCTAAAATATCTAGAAAACTTTAGCAAGTCAATAACAAAGAGACAATCTAACTAAAAAAAAAAAAAATAGCAAAGGACATGTCCTTTTCACCAAAGAGGACCTTCAGGCAGCCAATTAATACATGAAAAGATGCTCACAATCATTAGCTATTTGACCGATGCAAATCAAACTGACAATTAGATTCAATCTTGTCCCTGCAAAAATGGCAATGATCAAAAACACCAGAAAACAGCAAATAGTACGGCTGGAGTACTGGAACCCTCTCACATGGCTGTTGGGTTGAAATTTGTGTAACCACTATGGAAACAGTATGGCACTTACTCAAAAAACTAGAAATAAAAATACCTCATGATGTAGCAATCTCACTCTTAGGTGTGTATTGTATTCCCTTAAACATTCAACCATTTGAGACTGAACAGTCAATAGTTACCCAAAAGAAAATACTAGACGGTAGAGAGGGTACTGGGAACTAGATCAATGAAAACAAAACAAACAAAATGGAAATAAGGAGAACGATGTAAAAACTGTAACCAATGGTGGGAAACTATATGAAAATTGCTACAGGGAAATGTAAGTTGATGTAAACTTTCACCAAAAGCATAATAAAATATTGTTTTAAAAAATAAATGATTCAAAAAAAAAATTATTGAAAAATAAAACAAGTAAAAATTGGGTAAAGGTAATATGTGACAGAAAGACCATGCCATTTAAAGTCTGGAAGCTTAGGCTTAATTCCCAAGTCTTCTGTTTATTGTGCAACCTTGAGCAAGTCATGCAACTTAGCCTCAATGGGCTTTTGTGTTAAAATGTGAATGGTA
>NW_006408557.1:5159087-5171317 GCF_000296735.1 Chrysochloris asiatica
CAGTCCAGCACATTAACCTACACTGCTGTAGCACTGTGTGTGAAATAATTTGTCAATTGTCTGGGAAGGTTCTTTATTAAAAGTGCTTAGTAAGAATAAGTGAGTCATTCAAGACAAACTACCTCCAAACTAAGACCTTCACATGGAACAAAACAAAGGGACAAAAGAAGGTGTGGTTGAAGCTTATTTGATTCCCTGTTCCCTTCCTTTATTATCCTGTAGTTAACTGTTTGGGTTCTTTGTAATGCAATATTTAAACTCATGGGATTCATAGAAAGAGAATCTGGAGGAACTCTAGACCCTTTCTTCTAGCTTTCAAGTTTAATAGGCCAGATCTGCATGTCAGTGTAATTGTTAAACTGTGTTCTCTGTCCTCTGGTAGGAGGAGAGAATGGAGAACTCAGAATTGTTTTCATACACCATTGGAAATAATCACCAGCCTTTGCCTCAGACTCACTTTACGATCCTGGCCAAGATAAATAATCTTACATGGTCTCAGTTTCTCATCTATATGATAAATTGGCTAAACTGTGATATCCTCAAGGCCATATTTCGGGTGATATGTCTGCAATGTCCCAGACCCACACAGGTTTATGCTACTTCATTCAAATGTTAGGAGATAAAGCACCCAATTGTAAGGCAACCAAAAATCCAATGGTTTTGTGCATTAAATAATATTGTACTGTACTGACCAGTGTTTTCCAAAATGCAAACCAAGACCACCCATTGGGAATTCTAATTAAAAGGGAAAAGAGTTCATCCCAATGTTTATTGAAGCATTTTTCACAATACCCAAACTGTAGAAACAGCAGACATGCCCATCAATGGATGAAGGAAAAAACAAAATGTAGACTGCCCAGACAATAGAATATTAGTAATAAAGAGAAATGAACTTCTGATATATACCAAAACATGAATTAACTTTGAAAACATCATGCTGAGCATAATAAGTCAGTTACAAAAGGCCAAATCCTGCATGCTTTCATATAAAACTAGCAAATATGTATATAGAAACCAAGATGATTACCAGAAGTAGTAGGGAAGGAGAGTTTTGGTTTAGGAGTCATTGAGTTTATGCATGGTGATGGAATAATTTGGGAAGTGATAGTGAGAATGATTGTACAACTTGAAGAATATAATCAATGTCACTAAATTATACATGTAGAAATTATTGAATTGGCATATGCTTTCTTGCATGCTTTCACCACATAAAAAATAAAATAAAATAAAGGGAAAGGAACCAAGAATTAAAAATAACATTGGATCACACAATGTTCTTTTGGTCCTTCTGCCTTCATCAGGGTGAAGGTCTCGGTTTTGGGGTAGTGTTTTTATTTGTTTTAACACTGAGTCATCTCTTTGTTTTAAACAGCTTTCCTAGACAACATGGAGTCCTGGTGTGGCACTGAGAGTTAATGCGCTGGACTGCAATGTCAGCCTAAACCACATGGTTAGCAGTTCAAGATCACCAGCATCTCCTCGGAAACCCTATACTGGGTCACTATGAGTTGGAACCGACTTGACAGCATTTAACAACAACTACAACTAGACAACATACTTGGCCAAAATAACATTGTTTTGTGTTTTTTCCTTGTTTTTGTTTTTTTTTTTCTAGTTGTCAAGTAAAAATGTTTTTTTTTCTATTTGTAGTGGTGATATAAAGAATGTATATGGAAATTATTTTATTTAAATATAGAAGTTGATTGAGAGAAGAACATACAATAAGTAATAGAAGGAAAAGTAGGAATCTGTAGCAGTTATTTATGGCTCTGTAACAGTCTATGTTATGAATCGGGCTGAGAACCACAAGGTTAACAGTTCGAAACTACCAGCTGTTCCATGGAAGACAGATGAGGCTTTCTGCTCCCATAAAGATTTGCAGCCTTGGAAACCCTGTTCAGGGTCACTATGGGTCAGAATCGACTTGACGGCACTTAACAACAACAGTCTTTGGTGTGGCGCTGTGGGTTAATGCACTGGACTGCAAAGTTGGTTTGAACTGCAAGGTTGATTGTTCTAACTCAACAGCTCTTATACCAAGTTGTTATGGGTCAGTACCGACTCTATGGTACTTAACAACAGCAACAATGGTTCAAAAAGCAACCATTTTTTTCACTGTACGGTTCTGTGGGCTGGCAGTTTTGGCTGAGCTCAGTTGGACGGGGGCAGGGGGGTGTTCTTCTGGGCTCCGCTGGCGCTCATGAATCTGCAACCAGCTGTTGCCTATGATTTCATTCTAAGAATAGTGCTTTTACAAGTGTACATAAAATCATAAAAGAAACTGTCCTTAGTCAGAAAACTGAAATAGTTATCAAATGTTATAAAATGTATTTTATAGCAATTTATTTGCCCTTTATCAACACAGTAAATAATGGGGCAGGTCCATTAGCAACTATAATTTAAAAGCTGTATTAATTGAATAAGAACTTGGCATCAGGATTTTAAGAAGACTCATTAACAACCTGTGATATGCGGGTGATACAACCTTGCTTGCTGGAAGGGAAGAGGACTTGAAACTCTTACTGATGAAGATCAAAGAGTAGGAGCCTTCAGTATGGATTGCACCTCAATGTAAAGGAAACAGAAATCCACACAAATCGACCAATACAGATCATCATAACAAATGGAGAAATGATTGAACTTGTCAAAGATTTCATTTTGCAAAGATCCATAATCAACACTCATGGAAGTTGCAGTTAAGAAATCAGTGTACATACTACATTAGACAAATTTGTTGCCCAAGACCTCTTTAAAGTGCTCAAGAGCAAAGATGTCAGTTTAAGGGCTAAGGTATACCTGACGGAAGCCATTTCAATTGCCTCATATGTATGTGAGAGTTGGACAGTGAATAGGACAGACCACAGAAGAATCAATGTATATGAATTGTGGTATTGGAGAAGAATATTGAAAGTACCATGGACTGACAGAAAACCAAACAAATCCATGTTGGAGGAATGCTCCTTAGAAGCCAGAATGGTGTGACTGTATTTCTCATACTTTGGACATGTTATCAGGAGGGACCAGCCCCTGGAGAGTGACATCATGCTAGGAAAATTGGATGTTCAATGAAAAAGAGGAGGACCCTCAATGAGGCAAAGGGCTCAAATGTAACAACAATTGTGAGGATGGCACAGTACTGGGCAGTGTTTTGTTCTGTTGTGCATAGGGTCGTTTTGAGCCAGAACGGAGGCAACAGCCCCTAACAACAAAAATAAGATTTGAAGTGAAGAATGCAAACAATATTTTGAGGTATCTGTAACAACTCTAATGTGGTATTAAAATATCTGTCATTTTTTTTGTGTGTTAAAGTCACACATGATAATAATATAACTATAGCTTGCTGTTAAAGTTTATAAAAGAAATGAGTATTAAATTTTATTCAGAGGATAAAGAAAATAAAGATATAGATTTTTTTTTTTTCTATTCAATTTCATAGGTTTCCTCTACATAGAAGGGAAAATTTATTCAGGGGTTATGACCACATTTTTTAAGTCTTTTTCAAAGCAAAGATGGGAGCGTCAAGAATCTGGGGAAATAGTTGTTTTATCTTGATGGACATTGGTTCTTTCAAAGTCTGTTGGCTTTTATTGCTTTAGTTGTTTTGCTTTAACTTTTTTTTGTGAAGCAGGTGTAAGTTTACAGAGTAAATCATCAGTTTTACATTCAGCAAATCATATATTTTATTTGCTTCTTTACAATGATTGCAATTACCCTCCATGTACTACCAGGTAACAGTATTTACTCTATATTCTTTAACTAGTGCGCTCCTCCCGGTATCTCCTTTTACCTTCATCTTTCCTCTGCTAACCTTTCCTCTTGTTGTAGGCTGCCTGCTCTGTCTACCCTACAGCCTGTGAATAATTCCCTCTCCCCACCATCACCAAAATAGAATGTTTCATTTAGCAAGAAAGTATTTTCTTAATTTTTTTCAACAGTGATCTCATACTATATTTGTCCTTTTGTGATTGACTAATTTCATTCAGTATAATGTCCTCTACCTCACAACATGGTTGAACCTGGCAGACATTGTGCTTTAGGTTTTTTTATGAGTTACACGTTGCACTTGACCACAAGATTGGTTTGAGCCTCAAGGTTGGAGGTTCAAACTCCCCAGTCACTCCTCGGAAACCCTATATAGGGTTGCTATGAGTCAGAACTGCCTAGACAGCACTTAACAGCAACAACAATGTTGCACAGTAGTGTTTAATGTAACAGCGTTCCTTCTAATTCAGATCAGTGGTTCCCTGGCTCTTTGTTGAGTCCTCAGGGACTATCTTGGGTTCTTCCCTTCTTTCTAATGAACCCAAATGAGTCTTCTTTTGCATGTTCTGCTTCCTAAATATTTCCAAAGACTACTCTATGCCTAAGAGAAATGAAATGTGATTTTTGCACATTTACTTATCCTATGTGATTGATGACCTAAGAATGCGGTTGACAGGGTGGAGAGGGTAGGAAATAAACAGATAAGGAGGAATGAAAAATAATGAATCTCTTATGGGAAGACAAAGAATTTTTGTCAGTGCTTAGGAAATGTTAGAGGGGCAGAGTGATGGACTGCTGATATCATTCCCAAAAGCAGCTTTGCTTTTAACTAATTCTTCTGTCATTCCTGGGAAACGTTGCAACTTGCTCCCTTTATAGATAATTCTCTAGGCATCATGAAGATAACACAAAGTTTCAAAAAAAATAAGTACAGCCTGAATCCTAGGAAAAATAACTGATCCTTCATGTCATAGGGCTCTAAGTACGTCATTACCATGCTTTATTGTGATTGATTAGAGACTACTGCCTATTTATGCAGGAACATCTGACAATACATCTAAAATATTATATTGTTTAAGTGTTTGCAGTACTCATAAATAGTCCTAGTTGAAGCAGAGTTAGGTAGTGAAAAACCTAGATTTAGAAAAGCTCAAAACAACCCTACCAGTTACATAAGGCCAAGTGATCTATATTGGCTAAGAAGCTTTCATCTCTCTATTAGAATTGTAAACAGAAGTCTCTGCAGAAGAAAGATGCTGCAAATGCAAATGCCAAGCAAGTCAGCCAAGAACACTGCTGTTTCTGGGTGGGGGAATTCAGAATGCAGAAATGCCAATGGCTCCCATGGGATTAAGAAAGATGGGAACTTTCTCCAGGTAAGATTAAATGAGTGATGCAACCTGACTGCATCAGTGTCATAACTTAGTATTCATTTGCACCCAGTTGTCAATGTGTTGCTTCTGTGCCATGAAAAATATATATTCATTCATTCAAAGCACTGTTTATTTTATGTATTTATTTTTAGATTTCATAAATAATAAATTATTCTTGTAAAAACCACAAACAATACAAGTGAAAAGAAATTTCTTCTCTATTAATTTCATCTCTGAAGTAATAACGTTAGCAGTTTAGTATCAAACTTCTTAGGTTTCTAAATATACACTTCTCCACACTGTGTATGCATATATAATCAAAATACAATTATTCTATACACATTGTTTTGCAATATTCTTATTTCACCTAGAAGTCTTCTGTTTTCCCATGCCTCTATTAGAGGAAAGCTCCTATTCTTCCTCAAAATTGTGCTTTATAAAATTCCATTGTATGACTGCTTCACTATTTATTTAACTTTTTCCTAATGTCTGATATTTAGGTTGTTTTCCAGTCAACAAATATGAATTGAGGTTATTATTCATTAGGGATGCCATAGAGGCAGTACAAGATTTATAAGGAGGTGCCTCTTCTCTCAAGGAGTTTGTGAGTCAGATATATTGTGTAACAAATAGCCTTCACATTTCAGTAGAAAATGACAAGATCTCTCAATGCCACAGAATTTAATAGCAAAGTGAATCAAAATAGCCTAAACAAGAAAAACATTGGGCAAGAGTGCTTTCTCAGGAGAAAAACCCAACATATCAAAATAGAATGGTTAGGGGGAAATTATTTATATTATAAAGATTCTTTTTCTTACAAAATGTTTGATTTGTTAAGTACCTCTCTAGCACTTAAATCTTGATTTTTGTATCAGCAGCTATTAGGAACATTTTAGTTTCAAATACAATGAAGTACAATACAAATTGTACTTCAAATACAATGAAGGACAAATACAAAATTATATTTTATGTATTTGAAATGTTAGAAACCCCTTAAGGTTGTTGTAAGTATAGTTCCATCTCCCTGGGACATTTAAGTGCAAAAAACAAAAACACCATACCGCAATTCAATATATTTAAAAGGGAGATTTAAAAACTTAGAAACATCAGGGCCGTTTTAGCACTACTTTAGGATGTATCAGCCTCACCTGTCTCCAGGACCCTTGGCCATTTGTTCCTTCCCATATGTCACTTTGAAAACTAATTTCATGTAGGTTTCTCACAACCGTCATGAAAACAATTGATATTCTGCAGGAATAACCTGACAGTGGCTTGTCTCAAGTTTGATTTTCTTATCTCTTAGCATAGTGTGTTCCTGTTCCCATTGAGGCTTGAGATGCATCAGGACCTGGTTGACACTTACATAGGTGCATCTCAAAGGTTAGGGGAGTTATTGCCCTATGGGATCAACTTCTGAGATGAGAGCTAGTAGAAAATCTCCTCCCGCATCTTCTCTATTCATCCTGACAGACTGTCTTGAGAGGCAGCATCCCTTATGGTCCCATAAGCCAAGATGCTGTCAGTGAATGTTATTGAATCTCACCAAGACTTGAGGTAGATGGTTACTAGGACTCAGGGTAGCAGAACAGCTTAGGGTGAGAAATAAATATCAAACAGGCAATACAGCAGGAAGGAAAACCATGTCCAAATCCTACAAAAGGGAAGTGAAGGAATTCAGTCCCAGAAGTACAAACATCTTGGGAAGTTTTCAGTCAAATCCGCAGAAGACTGAAGACCCCTCACACTAGGAAACTCAGACACCTTAGGATAACTAATCAGAACAATCACATAGAGACTTAAAACTTTCCAAAACACCCAAAACCTATGGAGACAAACTAGATTCCAATAAAACCGAAATAAATCCTCAAACAAAACTGCTGAATCACTGCTGAAAGAACCAAAAGAAAAGAATCCCTATAGTGGAACTTAAGAGTGGTCAAGTTGGTTCTGACTCATTGTTGTTAGGTGTCATGGAGTCAGTTGTGACCCTATGCACAACAGAACAAAACACTGCCCGGTCCTGCACCATCCTCACAATTGCTGTTATGCTTGAACCCTGACTTCTGATAATGTCAATGCTTTTTAACTGATCCTCCATTTTTCCAAACATGATATCTTTATACAGGGACTGGTGCTGATAACATGTCCAAAGTGTAAGAGATGAAGTTTCATAGTCCTGGCTTCTAAGGAACATTCTGGCTGTACTTCTTCCAAAACAGGTTTATTTGTTCTTCTGGGGGTCCAGGTATTTTCAATGTTCTCCAATACTGTAGCTCAAAGACATTGATTCTTCTACAGTCTTCTTTATTCATAGTCCAACTTTCCTATGTATATGAGGCTATTGAAAATATTCTGATTTGGGTTGGGTGCACCTTAGTCCTCAGACTGACATCTTTGCTCTTGAACACTTTAAAAGAGGTCTTACATAACAGATTTGCCTAATGTAATTCATTATTTGATTTCTTGACTGCTGCTTCCATGAGTGTTGAGTGTGGATCTAAGTAAAATGAAGTCTTTGACAACTTCAAACTTTTCTCCATTTTGTTGTTGTTAAGTGCTGTTGAAGCAGTTCTGACTCAGTGACCCTCTGTGGGGTTTCCGAGGAGCAGCTGGTGACTTGAACCTTGTGGTTAGCAGTTCAGTGCTTGTCCTAGAGTGCTACTTCAGTACACCATGTATCATGATGTTATTTTTTTGGTCCAGCTGTGAGGATTTTTGTTTTCTTTACAATGAGATGCAATCCATATTGAAGGCTATATAGCCTTTGATTTTCATCAGTAAGCAATTTAAGTCCTCTTTGCTTCCAGTAACCAAGGTTGTATCATCTACATATTACAGTTGTTAATGAGTCTTCTTTAAATCCTAATGCCATGCATGTTCTTCTTCATAGAATCTAGTTTCTTGGATTATTTGCTCAGCATGCAGATTGAATAAATATGATAAAAGAATACAACCCTGACATGCATGTTTCTTGATTCTAAACCGTCCAGTATCACCTTGTTCTGTTCTAACAACTGCCTCTTGGTCTATGTATAGCTTCCTCTCAAGAACAATGAAGTGCTCTGGAATGCCTGTTCTTTGCAATGTTACTCATAACGTGTCATGATCCACACAGTTGAAAGCCTTTGCATAGTCAATAAGGCAAAAATAAACATCTTGCATATATTCTAGACTTTCAGCCAAGATCCACCTGATGTCAGCAATGATATCTCTTGTTCCATGTCTTCTGCTGAATCCAGCTTGAATTTCTGGCAGATCCTGATCAATATACTATGACAACCATTTTAAAATTATCTCCAGATAATTTTTACTTGCATATGATATTAATGATGTTTGATGATTCTCACATTTGTTGAGTCACCTCTCTTTGGCATGGGCACAAATACGGTTCTCTTCCATATTGGTTGGCCAGGTCTGCCAGATTTCTTGGCATAGCTAAGTGAACACCTCTATTGCTTCATCAGTTTGTGGAGCAATTTCAATTTGTATTCACTAATGCCTCACTCTGTTTTCTTTTTCTTCTTCTTCTTCTTCTCCTCCTCCTCCTCCTCTTCCTCTTCTTCTTCTTCTTTATATGTAAAGAGAAGTTTATTATCTTTAAGTCTCAAGTCCCCAGCGGAAGAGCAAGAGAGAGTCTGTCCCACTTGTCCATTATGTTACGAGCAGGCCACCCACCCAAGGAAGCATCTCTTTGATTGATTTGCTACTGATAGCCACTCATCATAGAGTTAACTAAGACTGTAATAGGTTTCATCACCATGGGAATAAGCACATCCAAACTACTAAACCTCTGGAAATCTTGGCCTAGTCAAGCTGACACAGAAACCTAACCATTGCAGTCCACCCTTGTCAACTTGAAACCTATAAACTATATGCATAACATCTAAATAAAGAAAATTATAAATTCATACTTACGCCTAACATGATATAAACGAAAACACATACAACTGAAAATGCACTGGCTTCACTTACAACTTATGTGTCACAACAAAGCAAAAATATGTGATGTACACATACAAAACAAAACAAAACAAAACAAAACTATGTATTCATTTAAATGTCTAAAGGGCACTTTCTGCAAACCCGCCTTCTGCCCATAAGCACACAACCTTACTCAGTCCATGGCCTAATCCATAGCTGCTCTGGTTTTTCATGATGCCGTGACTGCTGTGTCTGTGTTTTCCATGACACAGGACTGACTTTTCCAGGCAGCAATTCTGAGCTTTGCTCATGGCCTTCCATCTTGATAGTCCCTGGATCGTCTGTTTCTCAAATGAAAGATAACTACTCTCTCCTTTTAGTTACACACCTTCTACAATCAATGTTTTGATCATCATAGTTAATCTTACTAACAATTACAACTGAAATCATAAAATTCTATCAGCATCATCACCCACTCTCTTTCAGCAGAACGATTTGGAAAAGAGGAAAACTAGTTAGTGGGGATTCTCACAGGTCCCCTCATTCTGAAACTAAGTACACTTATGAGAGTTTATAATCCAGCTACTTCACGTCTTTGTAGCCCACTGTTTTTGATAGCCAATGTCTACATTGCCCTTCTCTAAGGATGCTGATAAGGAGCTCTGGTAACGTAGTGGTTATGAATAGGGCTGCGAACCTTAAGGTCCTCTGTTCAAAACAACAAGCTGATCGGCGGGAGAAAGATGAGGCTTTCTGCTCCCATAAAGATTTACAGCCTCGGAAACCCTGTATAGGGTCGCTATGGGTCGGAACCGACTCAACGGCACTTAACAACAACATCAACAAAGGATGCTGATAGCGTAGTGGTTACGAGTTGGGCAGTTAATTTCAAGGTCAGCGGTTTGAAATTACCAGCTATTCCGTGGGAGAAAGATAAGGCTTTCTGCTCCTCTAAAGATTTACAGCCTTGGAAACCCTAGGCAGGGTCACTATGTGTTGGAACTGACTCCATAGCACACCATCACCACCATCACCATCAACTCTGTGGAGTACTGGTGTGGTGCTGTGGGACAATGCACTAGACTACTAGGTTGGTTTGAACTGCAAGTTTGGTGGTTCAAATTCACTAGCCGCTCCTCAGAAATGCTACACAGGGTCACCATGAGTTGGAATTGACTTGACAGTGCTTAATAACAACAGTCAACTCAGTACACTGAGGAGACGATCATGTTCCTTGATCTGAAGAATCTTCCATTCTGGTTGGAATTTTGAATAACTGCATCCAGTCCATTAGCAAAAGTCCAGTCCAACACTTGCTCACAGTATCAAACATCTTTATCCTCATCTTGTCAGGTTCTGATTAGCTCAATCCTAGCTGTTGAAACTAGGTCAAATGCGTACCAGCTGCAAGTTTGGAAGTTCACACACACCTCCCTGCACCTTACACCAGCTGGCACCTTCTCTCTTAACCCTAACCCCTACGGGTTAGCTCAGTGTCTATGGACTCAGAAGTTCACACAACTCCCTAAACTTCAGACCAGCCAGCCTTCCCTTTCCTCTTATCTCAAGGTGAACAGGTGCCAATAGAACATGTCCAAGCATAGCTCATCTTCGTTGCTACATTGCCCCCAATTCCACTCACTCATAGATCCAGTGAGCATATGACTTGCCACTTCCTTTTAATGTTCAGTCCTAGAAGGCGGTTTTCTCTGATGGGCAGGTTTTCCTTGCCTTGATCGCTCAAAACTCAAAATGCCAACCTGTCTGTTTTTTGTTTTTTTCCCTCTGCTTGAATCTCCTGTTCTCCTAGCAGTTCTGGGTTGATCTGCATGCCTTTTCAAATGCAAATGACCTAACTTTGAAGGTTCTGGGTGGGGTTCAGGATTCCACCTAAAGTGTGTGCTCTACAAAGGCTTAAACTAAGAAGCCTACTTATTCTGGGCAATTTCTAATTCCCCTTTTAGCAAATCCAATTAAGTATAAACTGATGGTGGGTTTACAAACTCTCTGTAATCATAATTCACAATAATCCTATCATACATGTATATCTATTTCACAAGATTCTTGTTGTTGTTGTTAAGAGCTGTCCAGTCAGTTCTGATTCATAGAGACCCCATATGGGGTTTCCAAGGAGCAGCTGTCGAGCTTGAAACAATGACCTTGCAGTTCAAACTGACTTTGGAGTCCAGTGCATTAACCCATAGCACCACACCAGGACTCCAAAAGAATGGGCAGGAGAAATCCATATCCATAAGGCAATCAAACACACAAACCCTTTAAAACACTCAAGTTCAATCTTTTCGTCTCCCTTGGATTAACCCAATTCAGAAGCATATGACCTTGGGCCTCTGGCAGAGTGGATTCCAGTAAGCCCAGGCCCATATCAGTCACCCTTTTTTAACCAGTGTGTCACAGGCTCCAGGCAACTCCAAAAGCTGTTGCTCTCCCTTCTGCTGAAATATTTTATCTCTTGCTCCTTCATTTCTTCTCCCACAAAACCTCACAATTTCATAGGTCTGCAGTCATTGCAATGACTCCTGCTCACAGTGCCAACTGCTTAAACCAAGTGGGAACCATGTCTGACTTCCTCTGACTCCACAAAAGGGAATGAAGACCAAGCTCAAAATCAGCCCAAGGCTAATTCCTATGAAGTGGAGGTCAGACATGCCTCACCTTATATTGTTGTTATTGTTGTTAAGTACCTTAGAATTGGTTCTGACTCATAGTGACCCTGCACAGGGTTTCCAAGGCTGCAAATCTTCACGGGAGCAGAAAGCTTCATCTTTCTTCTGCGGAACAGCTTGTAGTTTTGAATTGCCAATCTTGAGGTTAGCAGCCTGATTCACAACCACTATGCTACCAGAGCACCTTATAATGTTGCTGTTGTTAAGTGCTGCATAGCGACCCTATACAGGGTTTCCGAGGCTGTAAATCTTTATGGGAACAGAAAGCCTCATCTTTCTCCCACGGAGTAGCTGGTAGTTTCGAACTGCTGACCTTGTGGTTCACAGCTCAATTCATAACCACTACACTACCAGAGCTCCTTCCACCTTATATTGGTGCCTTTAAAATTAATCAGATTTGAGAACCAATTTAGACAACTCATCCTTACGATTTTACTTCTCTAGAACCCCACTCTTGGTACCACATGTCTTAGACTGGGTTTTCTAGAGA
>NW_006408557.1:5171842-5188196 GCF_000296735.1 Chrysochloris asiatica
TATTTCATTTTAATACTTGACTTTGTCTTCTCAAGGAGCCTTTTGAAATGTTCTATTCAGCTTTTTGACTTCCTCATTTCTTTCATTCTCTTTAATGTCTCTACACTGGAGAATAATTTCAAAATCTCTTCTAAAATCCATTTTTGTCTTTTCTTTCTTTCCTATCTTTTTAATGTCCTTTGCTTTCTTCCTGTATCATATGCTTGATGTCATTTCCCAATGCTTCTGGTCTTTTGCCATTAATGTCTAATGCATCAAATCTGTTGTGATGGTCTCTAAATTCAGATGGGATATGTTCAAGTTCATATTTTATCTCTTAAGGATTTGTTTCAATTTTCTTCAGCTCCAAACAGCTGAAGCTTTATCGAAGAAGAAGAACAAAGCTGGAGGCCTCAAATTCTACAAAATTATACTATGTATCTACTGTAATCAAAACAGCCTGTATTGGTTCAACAACAGGCACACAGACCACTGGAAGAGATTGTAGAACCCTGAAATAAATCCATCCGTTGGAGGTCTCAAACTCCACAATAAGATACTGCCTCATCCTGGCTAAAATGTTAGTGATGGTGGTGTTTTTCAAGTAGGTTCTGACTCACAGTGACCCTGAGGCTGTAAATCTTTACAGGAGCAGAAAACCTCAGCTTTCTCTTATGGAGTAGTTAGTGGATTCAAACTGCTGACCAACTCATAAGCCACTATGCTACTATATTAATGTTGGCCATTGGCTTTGCCATTTCAGTAAAGAATGTTGTTGGTATTTGTATCGAGGTTGTGTTGTATCTGTAGAACACCTTATACCTAAGTATTGGCATTTTCACCTTGGTAAGATATAAAAGTTATATCCAGCCTATAAACTCCTTGGCTCTTATTATAAAACAAAAACAAAGAAACAAACAGCAACAAATGTTGCCAAGGATGTGAGAATATTGGAACCTTTATCTACTTATGGTAAGACTGCAAAATGGTACAACTACTATAGAAAATGATATGATATGGTGTTTCCTTACACAATCAGAAAGAGAACTGCAATACCAATCCTAGGTATAAACTAATAGAAGTGACACAAACAGACAAATACATACCTATTTCCATTAAGGCATTATTCACAACAGCAAAAATAAAATGGGTGCCCTTAGTACTTTTCAGTGTATGGATGAATAAACAAAAGGTGGTACATACACACAACAGAATACTACAAAACCATAAAAACAATGATGAGTCCACAGACCATAACTTAGATGGATCTGGAGGATATAATGCTAAGTGAAATAAGTCAATCACATGTTGTTGTTGTTTTTAGGTGCTGGTGAGTTGGTTCTACCCATAGTGACAACAGAAGAAAATAAAAAAAAACTTCATTTACCAAGTCAATTACATACGGTCACATGATCTTATGATCTTACTTTTATAAGAAGAAAAGAATATATATCCAAGTCTATTTGAGAGGGCTTGAAAAAGTTTGTGGAAAATGGAAATGAAAACATAATGAAATTTTTTCCCATGAACTTTGAATTCTCTTATATATACAGAGATCTGTATTCATTTATGTTTACTAAGGATGAGTGGGGTTTGTTGTTATTGTTAAGAGCCATTGAATTAGCTCTGACAATAAGTGACCCTATGCATAATAGATCAAAACACTATAAGGTCATAAACAATCCTTACAATTATTATTATATTTGAGCTCATTGCTGCTGCCACTGTGCCAAACCATCTCGTTGAGTGTCTTCCTTTTTTTTTACTGACTTTCCACTTTAATAAACATGATGTCCTTCTCCAGAAACTGGTTCCTCCCGATAACAGATATAAGAGACCAAGTCTTGCCACCCTGGCATCTAAGAAACATTCCAGCTGTTGTTGTTGTTAGATGCCATCGAGTAAGTACTTACTCGTAGTGACCCTGTGTACAACAGAAAGAAACACTGGGCCAACCTCACAATTGTTGCCAAACTTGAGCCCATTGATGCTGACCTCTAGGTCATTTGTCTCAGACATTTTATCTTGTTAAAGAACATGTGCTGATACGGTCATCTACTTTTGATTCTTGGACATGTTTAGTGTTTATCTGTTGCCTTAATACTTAATTGAGTGTGTGTTTTGGTATTTGTTATGCTTTCTGATTGCCTCCAGGTAGATGTGATCAGGATGTGAGATTCCCTTTGCACTCTTCTTATTGCTTAACTCAGAGTAACTTTCACAGGTGTTGTCTGCCTCCCAGTTTAGGGAAGTTGGTATTGGTTCTTGCCTGGGTTTTGGTGTTTTATAGAGTGTGATTGTAGCTTGACTATACAGCAGCAGTTGCTTCTCTTCTTGGGTAACATAGGGAGAGAAAGAGTCCACTAAAGGTAAGTGGGGGAACATAAAACAGAAAAACACCAACAGCAAAAAAGCAATAAAATAAAAAACAAAACAAAAAAAACACCAAAAAACTAGATTGGATACTGGAGTCTATAATTGCAGAAAAGGGAGAGAAAAAAAAAAAAAAAAAAAAGGTTCTGTAGCCTAATAGGAGTATGATTTTAATGTCCTCTTTCAGCTTTTCGCCTTCAAGGATGCTTGATAGATTTCAAGATGCCACTTTTGCTTGTTATACTATACCTCAGGATTTAATTTTCTGCCTGTGTTGTTTTTAAACTCTCTTTCCCTATCCATGCCCCTTGTTCTGGCCTTTTCCCTATTATAAAACAGTTCAGGACCAGCTCTTGGGCTGCTGGTCTCTTTAAATGCTGAGAGTATCTGTGTGCATGCATGGCAGAAGAACCCACCAGTGCTAGGGGTGGGAGGTGTTCACTTGCTCAGGTACCCCCTTGAGTCACCAAAATGGAGGTGCACAAACATTGGGGAGGGGGGGAGACAATGTTATTTGGTTTCTTGACTGCTGCTTCCATGAGTGTTGATAGTTGATCCAAGAAGAATGAAGTCCTTGACAACTTCAATCTTTTCTCCGTTGATAAGAATGTTGTTTATTGGTCCAGTGGTGAGGATTTTTGTTTTCTTGACATTGAAATGCAATCCATACTGAAGGCTGTGATTGTTCATCTTCATCAGTAATTATTTTAAGTCCTCTTCACTTTCAGCAAGCAAGGTTGTATCATCTGCATATCACAGGTTGTTAATGAGTCTTCTGCCAATCCTGATGCCATGTTTTTCTTCATAGAACCCAGCTTCTCAGATTATTTGTTCAGTGTACAGGTTCAAAACAGATTTTAATATTCTTTTTCAACACCATAACTCAAATACATCAATTCTTCTATCATTGTATTTATTCATTGTCCAATTTGCATATGTATATAAGGTGATTGAAAATACTGTGACTTTGATCAGGTATAACTTAGTTCTAAAACTGATATCTTTGCCTTGAAAACTTTAAAGAGGTATTTTGCAGCAGATTTGCAGTACATTATTTGACTTCTTGACTGCTGCTTCCATGAAAATTAATTGTAGATCTAAGCAAAATACAGTCTAACAACTTCAATCTTTCCTCCATTTATCATGAAACATCATTTATTGGTCCAGTTGTAAGGACTTTTATTTTCCTTAAATTGAGGTGCCATCCATACTGAAGACTGTCTTCTTTGATCTTCACCAGTAAGTATTTTAAGTTCTCTTCTCTTCCAGCAAGCAATGCTGTATCTGCAATGTTGCACATTGCAAATTGTTAATGGGTCTTACTCAAATCCTGATGCCACATTCTTCTTCATATAATGCAGCTTCTCAGATTATTTGCTCAGCAAACAGATAGAATAAGTATGGTAAAGGGTACATTGCTGGCACACACCTTTCCTGATTTTAAGTCTTCAATATCCTCTTGTTCTGTTCAAATGACTGTATCTTGGTCTATGTACAGGTTCTTCATAAGCTCAGTTATATGTTCTGGAATGCCCATTCTTTGCCAGGTTATCCAGTTTGTCATGATCCTCATAGTTGAAAACCTTTGTATAGTCAATAAAGCACAAATGAACTTATTTCTGGTATTCTCTGCTTTCAGTCAAGATCCATCTAACATCAGCAATGATATCCCTAATTCCTTGTCCTCTCCTGAATCTGACTTGACTTCCTGACAGTTCCCTGTTGAGGTACTGTTGTAGCCACTTTTGAATTTTTCAGCATTTGAATTTTTGAGTATTTTCAGCAAAACTTTTACTTACATGTGACATTAATGATATTGCTCAATTATTACTATATTCCACTGGGTCACTTTGTTTTTTGGAATTGGCACAGGTATGAATCTCTTTTATATTGGTTGGCCACGTAGCTGTCTTTCAAAAATATTGGCATAGATGAGCGAGCACTTCCAATGCTTCATTAGTTTGTTGAAAGATTTCAATTTATATTCCATAAATTCTTGGTACCTTGTTTTTCACCAATGCCTTCAGTGTATATTGGAATTCTCTCTCATTACCACAGGTTCTTGATCAAGTGCTACCTCTTGAAATGGTTGAACATAGACCATTTCTTTTAGATGCAGTGATTCTGTGCATACCTGCCATCATCTTTGAGTATTTTCTATACCTTTCAATATTTTGCCCATAGAATCCTTCAATATTTCAAGTTGAGGCTTGATTTTTTTCTTCTGAGTCAGGGTAGGAGGATTCAATCTCTATATATTATGTTATTGTTGTTGTGTTCCTTCAAGTTAGTTCTGACTCATAGGCCCTAGATAGAATTTTTGTGAGTATTTGGTGGGTTGGAACTGCTAGCCTTGTAGTCAACAGTCCCATACTTATCCTACAGCACCACACTGGACTCTCTATAATGTAGATAGTGATTAATTTTGGTGATAGGAAAAGTAGGACAGACATGAGTGTAATAAGCACAGTTTTACCAAAGTTAATAATGCCAGTAAGAAGTGCATAATAGAAAATGATGTTTGTATTAAATAATATGACATATATAACTTGGCCACACCACCAAGAGTAAACAAAAACTTGAGTGTGTTTTCACTATATAAGTATATTGTTATCAAGTGCTATTGAGTCAGTTCTGATTCATAGCGACCCTATATGTTTCTGAGGAAACTGATGGGTTTGGGCTGCTTGCCTTGTGGTTCACAGTTCGGTACTGATCCTACAGTGTCACACCAGGAGTCCACATAAGTGTATGTTGTTGTTGTCATCTGCTGTGGAGTTGGTTCCAACTCATAGTGACCCTGTACAGGGCTTCTGAGGCTATAAATCTTTACAGGAGCAGAAAGCCTTATCTTTCTCCTGTGGAACAGCTAGTAGTTTTGAACTGCTGACCATGAGATTAGTAGCCCAATTTGTAACCACTACACGACCAGAGCTCCTTCCATAAGTGTATATACATATATTTGTTGTTGTTGTTAAGTACCGTGGAGTTAGTTCCTACTCATAGTGACCCTGCACAGGGTTTCCAAGGTGGCAAATCTTTACAGGAGCAGAAAGCCTCATCTTTCGCCTGCGGAACAGCTGGTAGTTTCAAACTGCCGACCTTGAGGTTAGCAGCCCAATTCATAACCACTATAGGCATATATATATGTTGTTGTTGTTGTTAAGCGTCGTCAATATATTTGAATACACACAGATGTGTACATATGTTTGTACAGACAAAAGTTTCTATATTCACATGTATATACAGATATGTGTGTACACACATATATTCATAGAGGACGCAGCTTCAGATGCTTCTTGGACATAACCACACACCTTGCAATAATGTTTTTCTAGGTTTGAAGTCATAGGGTCTTGGACTCACATGATAACTCAGTCTATTGGCACCAAAAGGTTAATGTTCTTCATTCCAGAAAGGTTAGCAGCATCTTCAAAAGTTTTTGAGTGGCCATCAAAGATACACCTACTGGTCTCTACTTATTAGAAATAAAAGAAAAAGATGGAAACTAGAGTCTCAGAAGAGAAACTAAGCTACAGGACTACACAAGCCATAGTCTCATCTACCCTGAGACTAGAAAAAATAGATGATGCCAGCTACCACTACCAGTTGTTCTATTTAGGCCCACACTAGGTACACCCAGTTAGAATGGGATAAAAATATGCAACAGAGTCAAAGTCTTAAGAAGTCTAAACTTACAGAACCAGTTGTGACTAGAGGACTCCCTGAGACTATCGCCCTGAGATATTCTTCAAACCTTGAACCGAAACTATCCACCAGGCCATCTTTGAAAGAAATAAGTTGTCGCACAAAATAAAGTACATGGGGGCTCCACTAAAGAACTATCTATTGTTATTGTTAATTGCCGTTGAGTTGGTTCTGACTGATAGTGACTCTGTACAGGGTTTCCAAGGAGTGACTGGTGAGTTTGAACCACCAACCTTGTGGTTCAAACCAACCTTGCAGTCCAGTGCTTTACTTCACAGTGCCACACCAGGACTCCAAAGAACCATCTATATGAGACCAAAAATGCTATAATGACTCTAAAGCAAAGAAAACTAAGACAAGAAGCAGAGAAACAGAACAATAAGATTGAAACTAAGAAGAATGTGGACACGTGAAAAATGTCACTTAACAATTTGTATCAAAATTACCAAGTGTGTATTTTCACCCAAACCACAAGAAAATATTATAAAAAAAGAAAAGATGTCAGTCAAAGCTTCAGTTATCTGAAGGCTTGCCTGGGACTGGAGGGTCTGTTTCCTAGATGGCATAATCACATGGCTGTTGGAGGAACACCATAATTCTTCATCACAAAACTCTTCTTAGTACTGCTTGAGCATCCTTAAGCCATGGTGACTGACTTTTCTCAAAGTAGTGAAGTGAAAGAGAAGTCATAATGTCTTTATAGTCTAGCATCAGAAGTCACACAGTGTCATTGCTGCAATATCTTATTGTTTCACAAATCAACCCTATTTGATGTGGTAGGAGATTACACAGGGCATGAATACCAGGAACTGTGGAAGCATCCTAGAGACTGACTGCCAAGTCTTTGGCACTAGGTTTTGACTCCAACTAAATTAACAAATTTGGGATAACATTGTGAAGAAGGGGAATTCCTGAATACTGAATTCTGCTCACGTAAAACCTGTACATGGATGTCATTTGAACAGAACAAGAGATAATTTGTGGCTTAAAATCAGCAAAGGTATGTATCACAGTTGTACGTAGCCTTTCACCATACTTATTTAATCTGTATACTGAGCAAATAATTTGAGAAGCTGGACTATGAGAAAAGGAACACAGCATCAGGATCAGAAGGAAACTCATTAACAACCTGTGATATGCAGATGACACAGTCTTGCTAGGTGAAAAGTGAAGAAGGCTTGAAGCACTTACTAATGAACATCAAAAACTCTAGCCTTCAGAATGGATTATATTTCAATGTAAAGAAAACAAAAATCCTTACAATTGGACCAGTAAGCAACATCACGAATAATGGTGAAAAGATTAAAGTTGTCAAATATTCCATTCGACATAAGTCCACAATCAATGTCCGTGGAAACACCAGTCAAGAAATCAGATGACACATTGCATTTGGAAAATCAGCTGCAAAAGACCTCTTTAAAGTGTAAGAAAGGAAATAATGTTACTTTGAGGAGTAAGGTGTACCCGACACAAGTATTTTCAATCACCTCATTTGCATGCAAAAGCTGGGAAATGAACAAGGAAGACCAAAGAAGAATTGACAACTTTGAATTATGGTGCTGGCAAAGAATATTGAATATTGAAAGTACCATGGACTGCTAAAAGAACAAACAAAAAACAAATACAGACAGAATACTTCTTAGAATTAAGGATGGTAAGACTTCAGCTCATCATATACTTTGGACGCATTATCAGGAAGGACCAATCCCTAGAGAAGGACACCATGGTTGGCCAGTAAAAAAGAGAAAGACCTTAGCAATATAGATTGATAACAATGGCTAAAATAATGGGTTCAAACATAGTAAAAATTACGAGGATGATACAAGACCAGGCAGTGTTTCATTTTGTTTGTTCGTAGGTTCACTATGAGTTAGAACCTACTCCACAGCACCTAACAACAACAATTAGTCTTAAGTAGAACAATATTACATGAAAAGGTGTATCAATTGTTTGTATGCTATTTAAGATTTCTTAATATACTTGGTAACCAAAATAGCATATTTTTAATTTTTCCAAAATTAGTACCATTAATTTGCTTTTCAAACTCTTTTTTGAGGAAAATAGAAAGAAAACCTTCTATCTAACTCTCATCCTACTTAGAGAAACCTAAGTAATGGAGTCCTGGTATGGCACCTTGTGTGATGTTGTGGGCTAACGTGCTGGCCTGCAAGGTCGGTTTAAACTGACTGCAAGGTTGGTGGTTCAACCTCACCAGCTGTTCCTCAGAAACCCTATAGAGAGTTGCTATGAGTGGGAACCTACTCAACAGCACAGCAACAACAACTAAGTCCTTGACTACTTGTAGCATCCAGGGAACTTGTAGTTAGCAGTCTTTGCTTATCCTACAGCATCACAAAAGCCACTAGTATAGTTCAAACCAACCAGGTGCTCCTCAGAAACTCTATACAAGGTCACCATGAGTTGGAACTGAGAACCGTCAAGTTGGTTTGACTCATAACAACCCTGTATAGCATTTCTGAGGCTGTAAATCTTTGCAGGATCAGAAAGTCTCATCTTTCTCTTGCATATATGTGTACAAGGGTGAGTCAAAAATTATCCTCACTCTGGCTGTAGATTTTGGTTTAATCAGCTTTTAGAAGATAAATGTATCATTTTTCTATATAATCTCCTTGCCTTTCAATACACTCTGTCCATCTTCCAACAAAATTTGATATTCCCTTATTAAGAAATATTTTAGGTGAGTTGTGAGCTACAAATACACTGTTGTCTACAGTTCATCTGAGGTGAATCTTCACCCTTGAAGGACTATAGGGAGAATGCTTTAACATCTCAGAGTGTCCACAATGTGAGCAGAGATTTGTGGACGTGCATTGTCCTGCAAGATTACAATGCCCTTAGGTAACAGTCTGCTGTGTTGAATCTGAAGTTTAGGTTTCAGATCTTCAGTGAGCATCTCACTATAATGAGTACTGTTGATTGGTAAACTTTTTCCTGATAGTGTTCCAATACTGGCGCTTGAGAATCCAAGTAAACGGTAAGCATCAATTTCTCAACTGATGGTTGACTTTGAACTTTTTCTTGGTTGGTGATTGACAATGTTTCCATTCCATACTCAGCCATTTACTCTCAGGCTTGTAGTGAAGAATCCATATCTTATCACCAGTAATGATTTTTTTTTAAAAAGGAACTTTTATCTTCCTTTGAGTATCAGTCCAAATTTTGTTTGCAGACGTCCAAACGCTTCTGTTTATGTTCTTTTGTGAGTTGTTTTAGTACTCGTCTGGCACAAACTTTTCAAAACCCAAGTCTGTCATGGATTACTTTATAGACATAGCCATGACTGATTTGTAAATGATTTTCCACATAATCTACTGTCACTCACCTATTCAACAGAATCATTTCACATGCATGTAAGTTGTTGTTGATGTTAAGTGCCCTCCAGTTGATTCTGACCCATAGCAATGCTGTATAGGGTTTCCAAGGAGAAGCTGGTGAGCTTGAACTGCAGAGCCTGCAGTTCAAACGACTTTGCAGTCCAACAAATTAACCCACGGCGCCACACAAGGACTCTAATCATAATGTACAAAAATTGAAATGAAAGGAAGTTCTAGGTTTCTGGTGCCAATCTTGGGAAATTTCTGATTCTCTTCTTTCTAGGGGTGCAATCTTCTATTGTTTTTATGCGTGTAATTTGCCCTGGACTTCTTACTCATATGCTAACAATGTGTTTTGTCTCTTTGATGCCATCAAACTCAAGGATGATTGGAAATTAATCCCAAAACATCTTTATGGTTCCAGTAAATAAAAGCCACTCACATAAAACCGTCTAGTATTCTCATTTGAATAGATACAGCCTTCAAATCAGACACTGAATTGCCAAGTGAATTTGATATTCACTATTGGTCTAATTGGAGTCCTGGTGTGGCACTGTGGGGTAATCTGCTGGACTGCAAGGTTGGTTTGACTGCATGCAAGGCCGTCAGTTCAAATTCACCAGCCACTTCTTGGAAACACTATACAGGGTGTCTATGTGTTAGAACCGGCTAGAAGGCACTTAACAACAATAGCAACAATTGGTCTAGTTGGAGTCCTGGTATGGCACTGCAGGATAATGTGCTGGACTGCAAGGTCAGTTTGAGTCACAAGGTTGGCAGTGCAAAACCACCAGCCACTCCTTGGAAACTCAATACAGAATGCTATGAGTTGGAACGGACTCAATGGCACTTATCAACAACAACATTGCCTAGTTATATGTTTTGTTATGCTTCCACTTGGTAGATTGGATTTTATGTGTAAGTGATAGTTTTGGTAAATGTTCCTGGGTGCTAAACTCTTTTATGCTTGAGAATGCCTATTTCTTGTCATTCAGTCATAACATCAATGCAATGGTAGATGGTACTCTTGGATTACTGGCCACATTTCCTTCAGGCCATTATAGGTATAATTTAATTGGTTGCTGTCATTTAATGTTACTGTGCAAAAGTCCAAGTAACTGGCCTGGTTTATTCCATTGCCAGAAATTTGTTTTCTCTGAATGTAAGTCTAAAACATGTTTTCTTTATCCTGATCTTCAAGATTGTAACCAGATGATATTCTGATTTTTTTTTTTTCTATTATTTTCTAAATCTGTTTTTTACACCCAGGTTCACTTCTCCCAGAATTCTGGAGCAATTTACTGTGTTGCATTTCTGAGTAGCTCCTCTATTTCATGTATTTTGTCCTCCAATTGAAAGAAATCACTTATTCTTATAATGCTTGTTAACTTTGCCTTTCCTGATTTTCTGCTATATTTGTCTTGCTTACTGTGGACATGTCCTTAAGAAAGACCAATAGCTAGAAAAGGATATGTGCTTGGGAGAGTAAAAGGTCAATGAAAACATTCAAAGAAATGGATTAACGTTAACAGCTGCGACAGTGGACTCAAACATACCAAAGCTCATGAAGATGGTACAAAACTCAGTTCTGTTATACATAATGCTGCCATTATGTATAATCATGAGCTGGAATCAACTCACTTGCAGTGAGGTGAAAACAACTTTCATCTCATTGTTTTGTATTCAGCTTTCACATACATAATCTCAAGTCTTTGCTTGATACCATTGTTTTGATCTTCATCTAGGCCTAGTCTTTGATACTTTGAATTTGTATGTAGTTTTTCTGCAAGTGCTACTTTGATTCTCAGAAAATTTTTTTAACTCTGCAATTCCTTTTTCCAATTCATTCTCTTATATCATCTTTGAGTTTGTGATTTATTGAATTCATATCAAAATTAAACATTTGAGCAATATACTTAGAATCTTGAGTTATATTTTCTTCTCTATTGGGTTCTTCAGCTGTTTTTTATATATTACTTTCTACTTCCATTCATTCTTTATTTCTTTTTATGAGGTTAACATATCCTCTAAGATGTGTGTGTGTTTTTTTTTTTTTTCCTTTTTATGTATAGTTCTGTTCAGATCAACTTACTCTTACATGGCACAGTAAATTTTGGCATACTTCCCTCCTTATTTAGAACTGGTTGGTTTTCCCTTTCTGAGTTATAATTAAAGGTCTCCCATTGTTTTCTCTCTGCTTTTCTGAGGTTGTAGATTCACATTAAGGGAAGAGGTGTCTTCTTTCAAGTTTGTGTGCAGCTATTCTTGGGGGGTGCTCTGGTAGCGTAGTGGTTACGAATCGGGCTGCGAACCTTAAGGTCAGCAGTTTGAAACTACCAGCCGCTCCGTGGGAGAAAGATGAGGCTTTCTACTCCCGTAAAGATTTATACCCTCGGAAACCCTGTACAGGGTCGCTATGGGTCGGAACCGACTCGACGGCACTTAACAACAACAACAAAATTCTTGGGGGGTGCAGAGGTACAGACTTTGCACTTCTCTTCTGAGATTCCATTATACATCCATGTGGCCCTTTTCCCGACTTAGCACAGTGCCCTGAAGCAGCAAAACTGGTCCACTCTTCCTGTCTCTGCTGAGGTTCTACATGCAATGTGTCAGTTTCAGTTTTTGAAGGTTTTTTGTTTTGTTTTTTTAATTACCAGAGTACCGCATTAACCCCTCAGTAGATTTTATTTATTTGGAGACTGTGGTGCTGTAGGATCAGCACTGGACTGCTAACCACAAGTTTCGTGGTTCAAACCCACCAGTCACTCCTTGGAAATAACATACAGGGTCACTATGGGTCAGAGCCAACTCAAGGGCACATACAACAATGAAAATTTCTAGTATTCCCTGAATAAGTTCCCAGTACTTCTACACTCAAAGGAACTCTGGTAGCGGAGTGGTTACAAGTCGGGCTGCCAACCTCAAAGTCAGCAGTTTGAAACTACCAGTGATTCCACGGGAGAAAGATAGGTGTTCTGCTCCTGTAAAGATTTATAGCCTCGGAAACCCTATGCAGGGTCACTGTGAGTTGGAACCGACTCCTCGGTACTTAACAACAACAGCAACAACTTCTACACTCAAGGATGGATCTATAAGTTGTCATGTACAATATCAGAAACATCAAAAATTAGCTCTCTTTAGAGAGTGGGGAAGGAGTGTGCCATCGCATTAAAAAGTTTAAGGCATAAAGTTATATTTTTTTCTTTATTTTCGGTTTCATTATTTGAAGGAATTTGGGCTATTTACTAGGTTTTGTTTTTTTGTTAGAATTTTAGGAGAGGAATATTTTGTTAGTCTGTCTTTGTACCTGTCTTCTTGTGCTCCACAGCTTTACACTAAAGCTTTAATAACCAAAGTAGTTCTAAAAAACAAATAAATATTTTTATCATAAAAATATTGTTGATTAAGCAATGGCTTTCCATTTACAAATAATCTGCAAATAACTTAGTACATTTATTATACTGTGAAAATTGGTTAAAGGCTGAAATTAAATCAGATGCTTCAAAAATGAAAAGAAAGTGAAGTAAAAAGCCTGCTATGATGGGTAAGGGACACAAGTGGAGGGAACCAAAACATGAAGTTTCCAAAGCATGGCCATATATCTACAGTTCTGAAACTTTAATTTTCTTCTGAAATGAAATATTTATGTGAGTATCTTGCTGATTCAGGATTAAAGATAGCTGATGATTTTAGATAAGCATTGAGGATTCTATAGAAAAGTCTATAGAAAAAAGTTGTTGACTTAGGATAAATTGATTTTTAAAGAATTACAATTGACAAGTATATATGAAAAGTATATGAAAGGTGATAGAATCGGGACACTAGGTAGGAAGCTACACTGCCTGTTTGAACACAGATGCAGGTAGAGAAGTTGGGCCAAGAAACTGAATTTAGGAATGGTCAAAGGAGCTCTGGTAGCGTAGTGGTTACAAATCGGGCTGCGAACCTTAAGGTCAGCGGTTCGAAACTACCAGCCACTCTGCGGGAGAAAGATGAGGCTTTCTACTCCCGTAAGGATTTACACCCTCGGAAACCCTGTACAGGGTCGCTATGGGTCGGAACTGACTCGACAGCACTTAACAACAAAAGTCTGAAAGGATATGGGGTGATATGAGACTATGGTACCATTCAGAAAGGGTGTCCCAGGGAGACAGATACTGGATGCTTTTGGACAAAGGGGATAGTGGTGGTAGTGATGTGTCATGGAGTTGGTTCCAAATCATAGCAACCTTGCATATGGTTTCCAAGGCTATAAATGCTTATGAGAGCAGAAAGTCTCATCTTTCTCCCGCGAACAGCTGGTAGTTTCAAACTGCTGACCTTGAGGTTAGCAGCCTGACTTGTAACTAGTAAGTGCTGTGTTGTTTTCAGTTAGTGAAAATCCAGGACCTTGGATAGTTCTCTCCATCAAATGTACTTGATGGCAAGTGGTTTAGTGGTGAAAAAGAGAGGATGCTTTGCATCAGTCCTTATTTGGTTGACCATTTTTACCACCATCCAGTACTCACCTTTCTGAGCTGGTTTGTTAATAGAGATTAAGGCTGTTAATACAGATTAAGCCTGGATTTCCAATTGAAATTTAATTTCTATGTTGTTATTAAGTGTCAGTGAGTGGGTTCTGATTCACAGCAATCCTGTATAGGGTTTTCAAGGTTACATATCTTGTGAGAACAGAAAGCCTCATCTTTCTCCTGCTGAACAACTGGTAGACTCAGGACTCCAACACCACCTTGTGGCTCGAAGTACAGTGCTTATCTTACAGAGCCACTGCACACCCCCTAACCTCTGTGTTTATTGTTGTTAAGTGCCACACAATGGTTCTGACTCATAGCCGACTGAAGCTATATATCTTTGCACGAGCAGAAAGCTTCCTCTTTCATGGAGTAGCTGGTGGGCTTGAAATATCCTTGTGGTTTACAGTCCAATGTTTATCCTCTAGAGCCACTGAACCCCTGCCCCCAACCTCTATATTGTTGTTGCTGTTGTTAAGTGCTGTCGAGTCAGTTCCGACTGATAGCAACCCCATATAGGGTTTCTGAGGAGTAGCTGGTGGGTTTGAACTATAGACCTTGAGATTAGCAGTCCAATGTTTATCCTACAGTGCCACACCATGACTCTCTAACCTCCATGTTGTTGTTAAATCCATGGAGTTGATTCCAACTGAAAGCGACCCTATTATGGTTTCCAAGGAGCAGTTAGTGGATTTGAACTGCTTACCCTGTGGTTCACAGTCCAGTGCTTTCACAACAAACTTCTATTGTTGTTGTTAAGTGCCATCGAGTCAGTTCTGATCCATAGCGACCCTGTATAGGGTTTCTGAGGAGCAGCTGGTGAACTTGAACTGCCACCCTTGCTATTCAAACCAGCTTTGCAGTCAAGCTCATTAACTCACAGTGGCACACCAGGAGGCCAAACTTCTAGAATACCTGCATTATATGAAAGGGCTACATATTCTATTCATGTAAGTGTTCAGGTATTTAGAGATTGTGACAGCTGACTGTCTTAACTAGGGTGGTTCCCTTAAAGAAGACCTATACTCATGAAAATGAATGCAAGCATTTTATTTAGGAGGCAATTCTAGGAAGCATTGGTAGGAGAGTGGGGAAATAAGATAGGGAAGAGAAAGAAGTCAATAAAGAGTAAGTTATTGAGCCGGTAACTGCTGTGGATAACTGGGGCTTAATACTGCTGAAGTCCTTTGGGGGACAATGTGAAACCTGCCTTAGAGCTGTCCAAACAATAGGTAAGGGCTTTGGAATATTTATCCACTGATTTCTGTCAGCTATTGGTTGAGAGCTACTCTCAGGGGAGAATTAGTCCTCTAAGACTCCCAGCATGCCAGACACATGAGATAAATGGACTTCTGTCACTAAAAAGAATCTCTCATATAGAGATTCAGGTGGCATGCTTAGTACTGATGAGTGCCAAGGGGACACAGATAGCATATGCTACATTGCTAAGAGGATACCAATAGCATATTGCCAAGCGGATACCAATAGCATACCAATAGCTACATTGGCTTGTAAAATCATGTTCTCTTTGTCTCCAGGGTCAAAATAGCTCTAGGGTCAAAAATCTCTTCTCAGATTCAGACAGACACCATTTACAGAAATTGATTTTTGTTCTGTCCTTACTCAGTGATCAATTGCTATATTGCTGTTGTCAGGTATCGTAAAGTCAGTTCCAACTCTTAGCGACCCTGTGCACAACAATGAAACACTGCCCAGTTCTGTGCCATCTTCACAGTGGTTATTATAATGGGCTTGAGCCCATTGCTGCTGCCACTGTGCCAATCCATCTCACTGGTGGGGGAGAAGGAGTCTTCTTCTTTTTCACTAACCTTCCATGTTACCAAGCATAATGTCCTTCTCCAGGGACTAGGCCCCTTCTGATAATATGTCCAAATCATATATAGTAAAAAAAAAAAATAGAGGAAATGTATGCAGCCACAGGTGCCAGTTATCATGTACAAAGCACAAATAACTAGCAATAGCGGGAACTGTTTCCTCCCATTGGCCTTTCCCGCTCCTCTTTTCAGAGAAATTGCTTTTCTTCTTCAAACAATGATCACACCTGCACTGGCTAACTGAAAACATTGGAATTTATTCTTTGTCTGGAGTTGAAGATTTTTTCATTTGTTTTTATCCCATCAAAGTTCCATAATTAAAGAAAATAAGAGTATTCTTTTGTATAAATAAACTCTGGTGATGTATCAAGTATGACGACTCACAGTAACTGTTCATAGAGTTTCCCTGGTCATGTAAGATAGCACATGGCCAGGTGACAACTGGTTTTCTATTGAGGAATCCTTGTTCTTTAGTAGTCAACTATTGTTGTTGTTGGTACAGGCCACTGAGGGTTTCTGAAGAGCAACTGGCTGGTTTGAACTATCAACCTTCAGGTTAGCCAGCCAGTATTTATCCTACAGCACCACACCAGGACTATTAGAATACATA
>NW_006408557.1:5188296-5197567 GCF_000296735.1 Chrysochloris asiatica
CTTAAAAGACCTTTATTCTATCATGTCTTAATTAGAATAGATACGTTTTCTCCTTTTTCTTATTAGATTTATTAAAAAAGCCAATTTAGCAAAGAATTTAAATACATGTATCTATAAGAATATCCTCAAGGCATCTTGTCAAATATAATAATTTTCTCAAAATTTTCTTATGAAAACCTTCAGATATACTGAAAAGTCAAAATAGTAACACAATTTTGCAACAAAAAAGTAAAAATAATAACAATTTTGTAGCACAATTTTAACACAAAATAGAACAGATTTTAACTCTCCATCTGTATTCAATAATTGTTAACTTATTTTCATATTTGTTTTATTTCTCTTTATATACATTTGATTTATATTCTTCAAATTGTTGACATCATGATACTTTATTTCTAAATATGTAGTCATTTATCTCTTATAATAAGGATATTATCCTACAAAATAACAATGTAATTATCCAGTTGATAGAATTCATAATCATTTTCTAATGTTATCTAATAATCAGTCTACATTAAAATTTCTCCATTGTTACTCAAAACAGTCGGGTCTTCTTAAACCAGAAAACTTAAATTTTTAAATATTGCTTTAATATCTTTTAATCTCAAACAGTCTTTCACAGAGATCTTTTTTTCTATTAACATTGACTTAAAAAATCAGACCAATTATCTTTCTAGATTTGTCTGATTTTTTTTCAAAGTATTTAAATGATTCCTCTCTTCTTATATGTACTGCAGACTGGGAATAAGAGCTACAGGTCTAATTTGAGTATAATCGTTGTAAGCATTGTTGGCAATAACCTTTCATAGACAATGCTACTTTTAAGTCAGATTGTCCCACTATATATATATATTTTTTCTATACGATGCTATATTAGAAATATCTACGAGTTCTGTTGTGGTGTAGTGAATTAATGTGCTGTACTGCAAAGTTGGTTTGAACTGCAAGGTTGGTAGTTCAAGCTCACCAGCTGCTCCTTGGAAACCCTATACAGGGTTGCTATGGGTTGGAACCAACTTGATGATTCAACAACACCAACAATCAGTTAAAGGACTCTTGGTGTGGTGCTATAGGATAAGCACTGAACTGCAAGCCACAAGGTTGGCAGTTCAAACTCATCAGCTATTCTTTATACAGGGTCCAACTCAACAGCACTTAACAAGAAAAGCAACATGAGTCAAAAGGACTAACAAATTTATCTTAAACAATTAGTATTGTCTTGCCATATATCCTTTTTTTTTTTTTTTTAACATTTTGTTGCAAATTGGGTGAAGGTTTACAGGTAGATCTTTTTTCCATATTCATACACATTTTGCTTCCTGTCACTGATTACACTTGCCATAGTATAACATCACTTAATCCCACTTTCTCCCTCTGTTTTCCTGTTTCTATTCCTTTTTTTTCCCTAATTGTCTGAACTTTGTCCTTAGATAAATGCTGCCCTTTTGACCTCAAATGGTTTGATTATTCTAAGTTGTATATATCTCACTAGTTTTGCTGTTCTCTTTCTAGAACTGTCTATTTGACTGAAAAATGAGCCATGGAAGTGAGTTTATTTCCAGCCCTGACTGGTGAATAAGGGCCATAGTTTTGGGGCTTCCATCTGTCTATATACAAGTAGTAAACCTACTCATTTTTGTATGATTGAGTTTTGTTCTCCCTCTCTATTTGGTACCTTCTATTGTGATTCTTTTGAGAGCATTTGACAGTGGTAGTCTGTCTAGTTCTTCTGGTCTCAGGGTCTTAAAAACTAATGTTCTTGTGGTCCATTGGACTAACTGTTCCCATGCCTCTTTGATTTTCTTCATGCTTCTTTCCTCTGGACAGAGAGAGAGATCAATATTTGCATCTTTCATGGCCATCAGGAACTTTTAAGACCTCACTAGCTATTCACCAGAGTAAGATGCAGAACATTATCTTTGTGAACTAAGTTATGCTTATTGACTCTGGTATTTCCTAGACCTTGGTCCTAACTCATTTTTGATCATCTCTAAGACTTTTCCATACCTTTGTCCCCTGTGTGCTTCACCACATTTATGAGCATATTTGCAGCAATGATCAATATACATGTACAAACATCCTTGGTCAAACCTGTATATATTTTTGTGAGTATAATCCTATTCTCCCTCCCACACCTGTTCAGCCTGCATGTATATGCATGCCTCCCTGGTGTGGCTCTGTAGGATAAGTACTCAACTGCAAGGTTGGTGTTGTACTTCAAATGATGAAGGCGGGAGAATACACTGAGAGAAGTACAAAAGTTAAAGGCAACAACAGCAAATATTGTTAAAGATATACTTTTGCAATATCCATGACCTATGAAATATTGCTGTTGTCGTTAAGTGCTGTCAAGTTGGTTTCAACCCACAGCTACCCTGTATAAGGTTTCCAAGGAGCATCTGGTGAGCTTAAACCACCAACCTTGTGCTTCAAACTGACTTTGCAGTCTAGCACATTAACCCCAAAGTACCATATCAGAACTCCAAAAAACAAAATGAAAAATGTTACCATCTGGCCCTTTACAGATACCCCTGAACTAGATAATTTCTTAGATTCCTTTCAGTACTAACATTGTTTTTGCACATTCTTGTCAGGTGATCTAGTATAAACTATGACAAGCAAGTATCTAACTTTTGTCCTTTCAACAGCTTTATTGAGGACTAATTGACATAAATAACCTGCACATATTTAAGAGAACAATAAAAGAATTTTTGACTTATATATACACTTGTTCAGTCATCCCTACTATCAAGATAATGGAAGCTCTGATGTGGCACTCTAGGATAAGTACTGGACCACTAACCACAAGGCAGGCAGTTCAAACCCACCAGCTATTCCTCAGAAACCCTATCTAAGGTACTATGAATTGGGATCCGTTTAATGATGTTTAACAACAGCATCAAGGAATGAACATAATCATTAACACCAAAAGTTTTCTTACGCCCTTTCATAATCCCTCCCTTCTGGTCCTCTGTGACCATCCCCCTTGCCCCAGGAAAACCTGATCTTCTTCCTATGACTACAAATTATTTTGTATTTTCTATCATTGCATACAAGGGGAAAAGTATGTATTCTATTTTTGGTTTCTTTAACTCAGAAGGTTTATTCTAATGTTTGTCTGTGTTGTTTTGTGTATCCCTTTTATCTCAGAGTAGTGTTCCATTGTAAGTATATACCACATTTTGTTTATCCATTTACCTGTCAGCTGACATTTAAGTTGGTTCCAGTTTTAATAAAGCTGTTATGAGCATTTGTGCATTTGTGCACAAGCCATTGTATGGACATAACTTTGTTTTTGTGGGGAAGTGGGGTAAATACCTAGGCGTATGTAACTTTTAAGAAACATGTCTTTAAAAGATTTTGTAGTGACTTCAAAATCAAAAGTCTCTGCCATTGGTTAATATGTTAGTATGTATTAGTAACACTTTATTTTTCAAATTGTTGTTGTTAAGTACCGTGGAATCGGTTCCAACTCATAGTGACCCTGCACAGAGTTTCCGAGGCTGTAAGTCTTTATGGGAGCAGAACGCCTCATCTTTCTCCTGAAGAACTGCTGGTAGTTTCAAACTGCTGACCTTGAGGTTAGCAGCCCGATTTGTAACCACTATGCTACCAGAGCTCCTATTTTTCAAATAGTAAAATGAAAAATTATACTTCAGTCTAAACAAACCCATAAAGTCCAATGATTTAAAGTAATCAACATGATACACATATATCAAAACTGACATAAAGTGTATATACTGTTGCCATTCCCAATTGATACTTTTAAAGTACATAACCCTAGTTTAATTTACTTAATAAGTGATTATATGAGGGGGCTTCAATTTCATGGAAGAATCCTATTATTCTTTATTTTTCTGCAAAGGTTTTGCCACCCCCTTGCATATGTCAGAATTTCTCATCATTCTCAGGACTACTTCTGTGATTAAATCTATGGCTTAAAAGAATATAGTTATCATGTATTTCCAAATTTAGGATCTACTCAAAATACAAAGGGTTCAAGGTCTACTTATCCCTTGAACAGTACAGGTATCCCTACCTTATCATGTATTCAAATTACAATGAACCACACTTAGGATGATTTGTTTTTGTTTTTGTACATCTTGTCATTTTTCTTAGGGTTATTACTGTTGTTAAGTTCTGTCAAGTCAAGTCCAACTCATAGCAACCCTGTATAGGGTTTCTGAGAAGCAGCTGGTGGGTTTGAACTGCTGACCTTGGACTTCGCAGTCCAGTGAGCCTACAGAGTCACACCAGGAGGCCATCTTGTCATTAGTAATATATTATATGCAATGCTGTAGTAAATTATTTGCTAATAATATCATCCTCAGATGTTCTCTGGTAGATGTTCAAAACACTGCTGTATAGGAGGTATTCAACATATGTTACAACTCACCTTTGACAGAATCATCTGAACAGAACTTCATTCCAATTTAAGGATTATCTATATTGAGGAGCCCTTTCTTTGAATTAGGAATCAGTTTGAGAGGATTTTTAGTAGGTTTTTAGTTATATATGTTTTAACCCTTTTAAATCATTGTTCCAACATTACTGCACTAACTCCTCCTAGGACATGTGCTCTAACTTCTCCCAGGACATGTAGCTGAAGGACTTAGTGGTGTGTTGTTGATTCAAACTCAGAAGAAAGAGACAAGCTGGGAGAAGGAACACAGGAGGAGAGAAAGTGGCACCCAGGTGTCTTCTATAACACTGTTCTTTGTCTGAAGGGAAAAGGGGGGTTACTCCCATAGGGTAAAGGACCTTGAGTTGGTGGAGTGCAGATTGCACTCCAAGAGGGGAGAAGTCATTAAGCTCCAAGAAAGGAATGTGACAATAAGAAATGGGTTAATATCCAGGAGGGTATAAAAACTCCAACTCCATGGGGGAAACCAAGGCAGCCTTTGTAGGAGGATTCTCACTGCCTTGCAGATCAGTCAATAAAACATATTGCTTTTCAACCCGTTTCTGTTATTGACTACAGCGGCTGGCAATCAGACTAATGTCCAGTAACAAGTTGAGGAACTTCTCATATGACTTTGAGAGATTAACCCAGGTAGAGTTTTTAGTTGTTATTTTTTAAGTTTTTATTATGAATTGAGTGATAGTTTACATGGGAAAGCATCAGCTTTACATTCATCCTATCGTAATTTGTTTCATTGCAATGATTACAATCCCCTCCATACATCATCATTCAACAGGCAGGATTTGCTGCCAATCCCTCTGGGTTTTTGTTTTGTTTTGTTTTGTTTTTGGTGGAGGTGGGGGTTGGATGTATGGAAGCACTCAGGAATATATAACCATTCAAACAAGCACATTAGCCCCCTGGCTGCCAGCCCACAGCCCCTTTCCCTCCTTGAGTCTAGAGTCTCCAGCTACACTGTCTCGCCACAGTATCATCTCTGCCTCCATTTCTGGTGTCCCTGCTTCTCTGGATAGGGTCCTGCACTCTGTTCTTCTCCCTGGATGGTCCCAGGATCCTTCACTCCTGGACTGCAAGATCAACCACTGCCCTACTTTTGTTACAAAATGTCTACCTTTACATTTGCAACATTCACAGTCAGTCCTGATAGCAATTATTCACTATTGAACCACAAGAGTCTTATCCCCATCTTCTTTCACCAGTCCCATCTACACAGGTTGGAAACCACTCAGTGGAGATTCTACTTTCTGCTGCACTCTCTGAAACTAAGCTCCTTTGTGAAAACTTGTAAGTGAGTCACTTCATGCCTCTGTTACCCACCCTCCCCATTTTGGGTATATTTGTCTAAGTTGCCCATCCCTGTCAACTCTGTGTACAGAGGCAGTGGGAATGATCCTTGCTATAAAGATTTGTTCCCTCTTTTAAGCTACTCCATCCATAAGTATAGGTCAAGTTCATCAAATTGTAATGGATTACACTTTTTTTCCTCTTCTTTCTTCCTCTAGCGGAGTTCTGATCATCTGGCCATTGAAGCCAGGTCAAATGGGTACTATCTGCCAGTATGGGAGTTTTTGTGCATCTCCCCTCACTTCATATCAGCTGGACACTTCACTCTCCACTCTAGTCCTCTGTGACTATGTCTCTGTCCATGGGCTCAAAAGTCCTCAGGTCTCGCTATACTGCTGGCCAACCAGGTCGCGATCCAGGTTGACAGGAGTCTATTGAACGTGGTCAGACTTAGCTCACAGCTTCATTGCTGTTTTTCCCCTACCTCCCCTTATCAGTAGAACAAGGTGGTCACCAGCAAGATTACATACCTGCTTGTGTATTCTCTTTGAGCTTCAGTCTTAGAAGGGGGTTTGCCCTGAGGGGACATGATTGCTTGCCCTGATGGCTCCCCAGTGAACAACTTGCTTATTCTTGTCAAAGACACAATAAACTTTTGTTATGGGTATGCTGGCACTTGTATTTGTGATTACATGATGACTGTCCAGAGCACAGCAGAGTAAAATAACCCTACAACACCAAGGCAGGCAGGAATGGAAAATGGATGCTAGTAAACATAAATGGAGTCCTGGTGTGGTGCTGTAGGATAGGCACTTGACCCCAAGGTCAGTTTGAACCTCAAGATTGGCAGTTCCAACTCACCAGCCATTCTTGAAAACCCTATACAGGGTCATTATGGGTCAGAACCAGCTCGGTGGAACTTAACAATAACAATAACAACATGCATAAATGACAACAGTTCCTTTCATAGTATTACAAAAGATTAATTCTACACACCGATGGTGGTGGTGGTGGTGATGTGCCGTGGAGTTGGTTCTGACTCATAGTGACCCTGTATAAAGTTTCTGAGATTATAAATCTGTATGGGAGCAGAAAACTTCATCTTTCTCCCATGGAACTGCTGGTAGTCACTCTATGATGTTAGCATTATTCTAATACCAAAGCCAGACAAAGATGCAAGAAGAGAAAACTACAGACCAATATACTTAATGAATATAGATTTTAAAGTCCTCATCAAAGTATTAGCAAACCAAATCCAATAACATCAAAAGGCATACTCTATGATCAAGTGGGATTTATCCAGGATTGCAAGGATGTTTCAACACAAGAAAATTAATGTTATACATTAATTTATTATAATTAGTAGAATGTAGAATATGTGTAATTAATTTATTCTACATTAGTAGAATAAAGGATAAACATGATCTCATCATCACAATTATTTCAGAAAAAGCATTTGACAAAGTCCAGCACTCTTCATGATTAAAATAGTCAATAAGATAGGGATAAAAGGGAAATTCCTCAATATGATAAAGGATATTTATGAAAAGCCAAAATAACTAACATCTTACTTAATGGAGAAAAACTGAAACCTTTCTCCCTAAGATAAGGATCAAAAGAAGGTTGCCTACTGTAACCATTGCTATTCACTATTATATTAGAAGTACTAGCAAGAGCAATTAGGAAAGAAAAGGAAATAAAATATATTCAAATCAGAAAGGAAGAAGTAAAACTATCTCTATTTTCATATGACATGAACCTATATATGAAAGACTTTAAAAAGTTAGTGGAAACATGGAATTAAGAGATAATGGACTGTGTCCACAAACTTTTTGAAGGCTGAAAATAAATTCAGTGAAGGTGTAAGATCAACACACAAAAATCTTTTGAAACGGGCAATCTAAAAAGAAAATTAAGAAAACAATTCCATTACCATGCTATCTAAAATACCCAGGAATACATTTAAACAAGAGGGTGAAAATTTTGCACATTAAAATTGATATAACAGTAAAAAAAGAAATTAAAAAGGACTTAAGAGTCTGAACAGATTTAATGGCACCTAAAAACAGCAAATAAAAATTAAAAGAAACACATGGATTGCAAGGCTAAATATTGCTAGGATGTTAATGCTATGTAAAGTGATCTATAAATTCAGTGCAATTCCTATCAAAATTCTAACAAGTGGTTTGTATTTTGCTGTTGTTGCTTTTAGGTGTTGTCCAGTCAGTTCCAAGCATAACAGAACAAAACACTGTCCAGTTCTGCATCATCCTCACAACTATTTTTATGTTTGAGGCCACTGCTGCTGCCACTGTGTCAATCCATCTCATTGGGATCTTCCTCTCTTTGGCTGACTATTCATTTTACGAAGCATGATGTCCTTCTCCAGGGACTGGTCCCTTATGATAGCATGTCTGGAGCATAACAGAGAGTCTCTCCATCCTCGCTTCTAAGGAGCATTGTGGTTGCACTGCTTTCTAAAAATGATTTTTTTTTTTTTTTTTCCCTTTCTGGAATTCCATGGTACTTATAATAGTTTTTGCCAACACCTAATTTCCAACACTTGGTGTGGTACTGTGGATTAATGCGCCAGACTACTAAGCTGTTTGAACTGCAAGTTTGGCAAATCAAGATTACCAGCTGCTCCTCAGAAATCCTATACAGGGTTGCTATGAGTTGGAACCAACTCAACAGCACATAACAACAACAACAAATTCAAGCACATTGATCTTTCTACAGTCTTCCTTATTCATTGTCTAATTTTCACACTCATATCAGGTGACAGAAAACACCATGGTCATATGCACCTTAGTTCACAAACTGAGAGGGTTGCTCATTAACACTTTAAAGAGGTCTTTTACAGTAAATTTACCTAGTGCAATTTGTTATTTGATTTCTTGGTTGTTGAAAGAATACAACCCTGACACACACCTTTCCTAATTTTAAACCATTCCATGTTTCTTCATTTTATATTTTATATTTGTTTATATTTATAGCCTCTTGATCTATATGCAGGTACCTAATGAGCACAACAGAGTCCTCTTGTGGCACTGTGTGCTAATGCTCTGGAATGCAAAGTTGTTTGAACCACAAGGTCAGTGGTTCAAGCTCACCAGCTGCTTCTTGGAAACCCTATGCAGGGTCGCTATGGGTCAGAATCAATTCAATGGCACTTAATAACAACAACAACAATGAGCACAATTAAGAGTTCTGGAATACTTGAACTTCACAATGTTGCCCATAGCTTGTCATGATCCACACAATAGAAAGCCTTTGTGTAGTCAATAAAGCACTGCTTTCAGACAAGATCCATCTGATGATATCCCTCATTCCACATCCTCTTCTGAAACCAGCTCTAACCTCTGAAAGTTCTGTCAGTGTATTGTTGCAGCTGTTTCTGTATTACCTTTAGTAAAACTTTACTCACATGGGATATGAATGATACTGTTTCATGATTTCTGCAATCTGTTGGATTTTGGCATTCTGTCTCTTCTGCTGGGGACTTGGAACTCAACTACCGTAAGATAATAAACTTTCTCTCTCTCTGTCTCTCTCTCTGTCTCT
>NW_006408557.1:5199637-5207497 GCF_000296735.1 Chrysochloris asiatica
TTCCGTTAAACCCCGCGTTTGCCGAGGTGATCCTTTGTTGAGGCGGGACCCCGACTCAGGACCCCCGGCAAAATAGAAGTGAGATTCCAGAAATAAGCCCATATGATAAATTGATTTTCTGGAAGGGTGCTAAGTACAATCAATGAATGAAGAATAATGTCTTCAATAAATGGTGCTGGGACATTTGGATTTCCATATGCAAAAGAATGATGTTTTACTTATAGCTCACATTACAAATAAAAATTAACTCAACATGGATCAAAATATGTTTAATTAAAAACATAAAATTCTTGGAAGAAAACATAGGGGTAAAGCTTTGACTCTTATATTCAATAATAGATTCTTAGATATGACACCAAAAGCATGAGCAACAAAAGAATATATATATATATGAATTTAATGTCAAAACCAGAAGCAGTAAAAGACAAAATAGAGCTTTATGAAAAATAAAAATTTTTGTTCAGCATACCAAACTAGGCACTCATAGTCCATACCTAGTTCCATGCCAGTGAGTCAGGCTTCTTACCTGTTTAAAGTTTGAGAACTGGTTGAGATTGTTTCAACCCCAAGACCAGTAACCATTTGCTTTACTGGATAAAGCTTTTAAATGTGACAACTTGGTATGGACCTGATGTTCCAGCGCCATCCATTTTCTGGGTTTATTGATTATGACAGGTAAGTTGTGACACACTCCTTAGTGGATTTCAACTTCCATGGCTTTGATTTCTATATCAACCAACATCTTTTTGCCTGGTCTGGACCCTGCATTTGGCTCATTATCTGACATCAAGTTCTTTAGACTTAAGCTAGCAGTCTGTCATAATGCTTGCTGTTTTTGGCAGTCATCAGTGACCTAGTATCTTACCTGCTGACTTTGAACTCATTCACCTCTGCAGTTAGGAGCCTGCTATCTGGTCTACCAATCTTGGGCTCATCAGCTTTTGCAGCTATGTGAGTCATAAGAAGCATCCAGCCTGATATCTGACCTATAGACTTGGAACTTGCCTGCGTCTACAACAATGTAAGCCATTTCCTTGATATACACTTCTCTATATATGTAGAGCTTCTCTGGGTTCCACATATAAGCTTCCCTGGGTTCTCTTCTCTAGAGAACCCAGTCTAACATGTGCATCAAAAGACTTTATCAACAAAGTGAAGAGACAACCTAAAACATGGGAGTAAACATTTGGTACTGTACAGGAAAAGCTTTAAAAACCTTTGACCAAAAGTAAATTACCTGAATTCAACCCTAGTTTATACTACTTTCATCAAAAATTAAAATAGACTTTTCAAAGATGTTCCTTGTTGGGTTAAACAACCATAAATAACTAAGGAAGTGTTTTCTCTATAGTCACACCAAGGTGTGGAAGAAATACATACTAAAGAAATAGTATTTGACACAGATATATTGGTGTAAAATGGTCCGAAGAAGTATTCTTTTCATAATGAGGTAGAAACAAGACTTGAGGAAAAGACCTTGTGTAGTCAAAATTATCCCAGTTTTTCAGACAACAAACAAGTTTCCACTTGAATAAGCAGTTTCTAAAGGAAGGGTCATAGCATTAATTCTTATTGACCCCAAGGAATGTTTACATCAATTTAGACATTTTTATAACATGTTCTGAAAAGTATACATTTTAAGCATTTTGTGATTATGATTGTAAACTGTATAGCCCACCTAAACATACCTAAGCTTTTGTATCCACTAGAAATCTCTCTCTACTACTTTGATGCCCCTTCTTGTGATATAACTAAAAGAGTAACACAGTCAATGATTTCATTGTAATCTCTTTGTTTCTTGTCCTATAGCTGTCCCTGCTCAGGAACCTGCTCTCTGAAATAACCATATTTTCATTTTTGTGAGTTGGCGGTTTGGCTGGGTGTATCTCTAATGCTGAATAAATCTTCTGAATCTTCATTTAAGGTGAGTGGTTCATTTTTTCCCTATCTAATAAAGGTTTAACATTCAGAATACTTAAAGAACTCTTGCAACTCAGCAACAACAAAAAAAAGCAAACAAAGTTTATAAATGAGCTAAAGAATTGGACAGACACTTTACCAAAGGAGATGTGCCGATAATCATTAAGCCCATGAAAAGCTTCTCAACCGCATTAGACAACATTGTTGTTGTTAAATGCCATCAAGTCAGTTCTGACATAGCTACCCTATAGGGTTTCCAAGAAGTGGTTGGTGGGTTTAAAATGCTTATCTTACAGTGCCTTACATTAGGAAAATGTAAATCAAAACCAATGTACGAGAGTCCTGGTGTGGTGCTGTGGGCTAATGCATCAGACTGCAAAGCCATTTGAACTGCAAGGTCAGCAGTTCAAGCTCATCAGCTGCTCCTCGGAAACCCTATACAGGGTCACTATGAGTTAGAACCAACTCAATGGCACTTAACAACAATAACAACAAGGGTGATTATTGGGAGCTCTGGGGACACGGTAATTAAGTAAGCACTAAGCTGCTAACCAAAAGTTTAGTGGTTTGAACCCACCAGCTATCCCATGAGAGAAATATGTGCCAGTTTGCTTTAGTAAAATGTACAGGCTTGGAAGTGCTATGGGGCAACTCTGTAGGGATGCTACAGGGCTGCTGTGTGCCTGAATCTGCTTAATGCCAATAAGCAGGAAGACTATTATATCAGAAAAATTACAAAAATAACAAGTATTGATGAAAATGTGCAGAAATTGGGACCGTCATTCATTGATGGTTGGATTGTTAACTGGCAAAGTCATTTTGGAAAACAGTGCAGCAGTCCTTCATAACGTTACATACAGAACTACCATGTAACCCAGCACTCCTAGACATAAGTGTCTACCCTAATAGTAGAAACTCAAACAGATGTTTGTACATTTATGTTCACTGTAGCATTTTTCACAATATCCAAAAGGTTTAAACCACCCAATTGACCAATAGATAAACAAATATATATGCATACAATGAAATATTAGTCAGTCAAAAAAACAAATGAAATACTAGTGCATGGTACTAGACGATCTTGAAAACATTATGCAGAGTGAAAGAAGTCAGACACAAAAGGACAAATATTGTCTGAGCTCACTTTTTTGAAATATCTAGAAGAGGCAAATTTAAAAAGTCAAAAGTTTATTAGTGGTTACTTGGGTTGTGGGAAGGAGAAATGGAAAGTTAAGAATACTGGGTTTCTGTTTAGGGTGATGAAAAATATTTGGAAATAAATTGTGGTGGTGGTTGTACAACATGGTGAATGTGATTAATGTTACTAAATTTTACACCTAAAAATGGTTGAAATGGCATGTTTTGTTAAATATATTTTACCAAAATAAGAATTTAAAAGACATCCCACAAGATAATCTTGTGTCGCTCATAATTGTTTTGCTAAGTCCAAGTAAAAAATAAATGAAATAACTGACATTAGAAGGAATTCCTTATGCACAGATGTATAAAGTTCTGTCATTATCTTACCCCTCTTTAGGAAATATTTTCTTTTATGTATTTCACTTTTGAAAAAAAGGTGTAGACTTGTATAAAAAATGCAAATGTAGAATCGTTTCAAGTACCCTCTTCCTAACTTCCCTTATTGGTGTTAAGTGACCCAAAGTGACCCAGTATAGGGTTTCCATGAAGCAGATGGTGAGTTTGAACTGCTGACCTCACGGCTCAAGCCGACCTTGGAATTGAGTACATACCTTACAGTGCCACACCAGTACCCCCAACTTCCCTTTAGTGTCATAATTTTATATAACTCTAACAGAGTTATCTAAAGCAAGAAATTAACATCAATAAACTACTACTAATATAGGACTCCTAGTATGGCACTGTAGGATCAGCACTGGACTGTGAACCACAGTTGCTCCTCAAAAACTCTATACAGGGTGGGTATGAGTAGGAGTCGACTCAATGGCACTCAACAACAACAACAATTAATCTATCAACTTCATCAGAATTTTGTCAGTTTTTGATATAGTTAAATTTAAATAGAAATCCTCTTCTGGTACAGGCTCTAATCTTCAATTCCACATTGCAATTATTTGGTAATGTTCTTTAGTCTGCTCTCATCTAGGGCTATCTTTCTCAGTCTTTTATGGCTTCTGACTTTTGAAGTTATGCTGCTAAGTGCGTTTGAGTTGATTCGACTAATGGTGGTGAAGGTGGTGTGCTGTGGAGTTGGTTCTAAATCATGTGACCCTGCATACTGCATAGGGTTTCCTAGGCTGTACATCTTTACAGGAGCAGAAAGCCTCATCTTTCTCCCACAGAACTGCTAATAGTTTCAGACTGCTGATCTTGAGGTTAACAGCCAGACTGGTAATCACTATGCTACCAGAGCTAATAGTGACCCTGTAAGGGTTTCTGAGTAGTGGCTGGTGGGTTTGAACTGCCGACCTTGTGGTTCAAACCAACCTTGCAGTCCAGCACCATCCCAGGACTCCTAGTCAGGTAATTTATAGAATGTCCCTCGATCAGGAATGCAGTGAAGTTATGCATGTTAAGCATGAATGTCACAGAAGTGATGCTGTGTCCTTTCTGTGCGTCATATTAGAGGAACTTGCGTTCAATATATCTTACTTTTGGTGAAGTTTACTGTGATCATTTCAGGTAGTATCTAAAGTTTCTCCATGGTCAAGTTGCTATTTTCTTTTTTGTAAAATATTTTAAGAAGATACTTTGAGACTATGAAAATACTCCGTTCCTCATCCTATTTTCAGCCATACATCACAGGGTCTTGTTTTTAGCATTTGTCACTGTAGTGCTTTATTCTTTCACTCAGAAATCATGGAAACCATCCCATCATTTCTTCTACATTTTCTGTATTTATCACTTGGAATTCAAATGTGAGGAGGAATTCAGCATGTATTTTCTAAATGAATTAGTTGAGTTTCCTTTCTGTTCTTCTTAGGCAACATTGCTGGACAGTGAAACTCCTGCTGGCTATTTTATTTCCTACTCAGCAGCTACTGAGCAAGGAGGAGAGTATCTGTTCCCTTTAGCTCTTTTCAGATCTCTGTATTTTGGCTCCTGCTGTTTCTTACACTGGGAATGCCCTCACCACTCACATTCTAAAAAGGAGAAAAGTTGAAGCACAAAAGTTCTTCCAGCCTCACCTCCCATGAATCTTTGCCAGGGAGCTTTCTTGTCTTTTTTGCTGTATAACCTTAGCACTTCTCTGTGCTCTCTGTCACAGTACACAAGGCACTGTCAAAAAAGCAGCCACATTTTATTTTACTTCTCTGGCTACACTATGAATAAATACCCCTTTCTTTTTATCTGAGCTACTGGGTAATGCTTGGCATATAGGAGCTGATTGAAAAGGTCTTGATAGAGAATAAGTAAATGGAAGACAAAATATTTGTGGCAAATTCCTTTATAGTTACTTACTTATTGTTAAGTAATAATTAGAGGAGAGCTGGTAGTACAGTGATTAAGTGTTTGGCTGCTAACCAAAATATTGGTGTTTAAAACCGTCAAGCAGGTCTATGGGAGAAAGATGCTGCAGTCTGCTTCTATAGAGATTTAAAGCCTTGGAAACACTACGAGACAGATCTACTTTGTCCATTAAGGTTTCTATGAGTCAAAATCAACTCCAAAGCAACGATTTTAGTATTTAATTTGTATATAGTGAGATCTACACTACACTTCTTTGAATTTTGACAAATGTATACTATCAGGTAATCACTATCATAAACAAGATATAGAAATTTTGAATCACTTCCAAAATTTCCTTTTGCCCCTTTGTAGTTCTCCATACTCTCAGTTTATAAGTCATGATAACTTAAAAATTGTGGAATGATACGTCATCTTTTCTTTATCATTTTAGTTTTTAGTTTTGATTTTTAAATATCTTTTTTTCCCCCCCACTTTCCACAGCTTGTAAGAATCATCCATGTTATTGTTCTCCTCCAACACCATAACTCAATTACATCAATTATTCTATGGACTTCTTTATTCATTGTTCAATTTCACATGCAAAGAGGGTATTGAAAATATATTGGCTTGGGTTAATCCACAAACTGATATGTTTGCTCTCTAATACATTAATGATGTCTTGTGCAGCAGATTTGCCTAATACAATACATTGTTTGATTTCTTGACTACATCTTCCGTGTATATTGATTGTGTATCCAAGCAAAACAAAGTACTTAACAATTTACATTTTTTTCCCATTTATCACAATGCTATTTATTGGTCCAGTGGTGAGAATTTTTGTTTTCTTTACGTTGAAGTACAGCTCATACTGAAGGCTGTAGCCTTTGATCATTATCAGTAAGTATTTTAAGTCATCTTCACTTTCAGCAAGCAAGGTTATGTCACCTGCATATTGCAAGTTGTTGATGAGTCTTCCTCTAGTCCTGATGCTGCATTCTTCTTCAACAGAATCCAGTTTCTCAGACTATTTGCTCAGCCTACAGATTGAATATATATGGTAAAATGATACAACCCTGGCACAACACTGTTTCTGTTTTTAATCCATTCAGTCTTCCCTAGTTTTGTTCAAACGACTGCCTCTTGATCTATGTACAGGTTCCTCATAAGTATTATTAAGTGTTCTGGAATACTCATTTTTCACAATGTTCTCCATAGGGTGTCATGATCCACACAGCTGCAAGACTTTGTATAGTCAACAATGCACAAGTGAAAATCTTTCTTGTATTCTTTGTTTACAGTCCAGGTTCATCTGACTTCAGAGTTGATACCCCATAATCCACATCCTCTTCTAAATCCAAATTGAATTTCTGGCAGTTCTCTGTTGATGTACTGTTACAACTATTTCTGAATTGTCCTCAACAAAATTTTACTTGCATGTGATATTGATGATATTGTTTGATGATTTCCATGTTCTGTTGGGTTACCTCTCTTTGGAATGGGCACAATTATAGATCTCTTTCAATCAGCCAGGTAGCTATCATCAATTTTTTTTTTTTTTTTTGCATAGATTTGTGAGTACCTCTAGTGCTTCATCAGTTCGTTGAGACATTACTGTACATATTCCATTAATTCCAGGTCATTGTTTTCCACCACTACCTTCAATGAAGTTTGAACTGCTTCCTTCATTGCCATCATTTCTGGATCACATGCTACCTCTTGAAATGGTTCAACATCGACCATTTCTTTTTTGTACAGTACTCTGTGTATACCTTCCATCTTCTTTTGATGCACTCTGTATCATTCAATATTTTGCCCATAGAATCTTTCAATATTGTAAGTTGAGGCTTGACTTTTGTATTCAGTTCTTTCAGCTTGGAAATGCGGAGCATGTTCCTTTTTGGCTTTCTAATTCCAGGTTTTTGTACATTTCATTACAATACTTTCCCTCGTCATTTTGAGCTGCTGTTTGAAATTTTCCCTTTAGTTCATTCACTTACTCATTTCTTCCATTTGTGTTAGCATCTCTATGCTGGGGAGCAAGTTTCAGAGCCTCATTTGACATCCATTGTCATCTTTTCTTTTCTTTCTTTCCTGCCTCATGTTCTGATATCATTCCACAACTCTTATGGTTTCAGTCATTAGTGTCTAATGTATCAAATATGTTCTTGAGGTAATCACACAATTCAAGTGAGATATTTTTAAGGCCATATTTTGACTTTCATAACCTTGGTTTGATTTTCTTCATTGTCAGTCTGAACTTATGTAATGGCAATTGAGAGTCTGTTTCATAGTTGACCACTGGCCTTATGCAGCTGATTATATTGAGTTTCTCCCACCGTCTCCTTACCATGTTGATGTTGTTGTTAATAGGTATCATCGAGTCGGTATCAACTCATAGTGACCTTAGCACAGCAAAATGAAACATTGCCTAATCTTGGGCCAACCTCATTATTGTTGCTATGCTTGAGCCCATTGATGCTGCCACTTTGCCAATCCATCTTGCTGGGGGTC
>NW_006408557.1:5207787-5222643 GCF_000296735.1 Chrysochloris asiatica
GGTCCAGGTGTATAGTCAGTTACCTTTTATGTTGTTTTAAAAAGACATTTGCTAAGAATAAGTCATTGGTCTTACAAAATTCTGTCATTGATCTCCAGCATCATTTCTATCACCAAGGTCATATTTTCCAACCACTGATATTTCCTCTTTATTTCTAACCTTTACATTCCAATCATCAGTAATTGTCAGTGCATCTTGATTACATGTTTGATCAATTTCAAACTGAAGAAGTTGGTAGAATTCTTTGGTTTCATTATCACTGGCTTTATTGCTTGGTGTGTAAATTTGAATAATCGTGATATTAACTGATCTTCCTTCTAGACATATAAATATTATCCTATCACAGACAGCAGCTTATTACAAGATAGATCTTTAAATGTCCTTTTTGAGGATGAATACAATGCCATTCCTTCTGAATTTATTGTTACCAGCATAATAAATCCAGTTGGGGATTATGAATAACGCTGCTATTAACTTTCATGTACACATTTAAAAATTCTAATAGGTATGCAGTGGTATGCCATTGTGGTTTTAATTTTTGTTTCCCTAATAACTAATGGTTTCATAATTAAAACTGATCAATTTCTCAGTGTAAAAAAAACAATAATCCTCTCAATTGGATGAATAAATAACATCATAATAAATGGAGAGAGACTGAAGTTGCCAAAGATTTCATTTTGCTTAGATCCAAAATAAATACTCACGGAAGAAGCAGTCAAGAAATCAAACAATGTATTGCGTTAGGCAAAAATTTTGCAAAAGACCTCTTTAAAGTCTTCAAGAACAAAGATATCAGTTTGAGGACTAAGGTACACCTGACCCAACCTATGGTATTTTCAATCACATCATATGCATGTGAAAACTGGACAGTGAATAAGGAGTATCTTAGAAGTATCAATGCACTTGAATGATGGTGTTGGCAAAGAATATTGAAAGTACTATGGACTGCCAGAAGAACAAACAAATCTGATTGGAAGTACAGCCAGAATGCTCCTTAGAAGAAAGGATAGCATGACTTCATCTCTTGAATATGGATATGTCAGGAGGGCCAGGCCATAAATAAGAACATCATATTTGTTAAAGTGGAGAGTCAGCAAAAAGAGGAAGACACTCAACAAGTGGATTGACACAGTGACAGCAAAAATGAGCTCAGACATAGAAGCAATTGTGAGGATGTTGTAGGACCATTCAGAACCTTGGAACCGACTCAATAACATGTAACAATAACAACAACAATAACCAATGGTGTTAATCTCTTTCATTTTATTTGCTATTAAAATACCTGCTTTGTTGAAGTATCTATTCAAACCTTTTCCCCATTTCTTATTGGGCTGTTTATTTTCCTATTATTAAGTTTCCAGAGCTCTTTATATATTCTAGATACAAACTTTTTATCAAATATGTGATTTGAAAATATGCTCTCCAAGTTTGTGGCCTCTCTTTTTATTTTATTAACAATGTATCTTAAAGAACAGAACTGTAAAATTTTTGATGAAATCCAATTTATGATTTTTTTATGGTTTGTCTTACTATATATTCATTTTCATTTATTGGTAGTTGGTTAAAGTTCCTTGTCCAAATTATTTTCTTTACTGTGGTAGAATTTCTGGAAGAAAATACAAATTTTGATCTCTCCAACCATACAAAGGATAAGTCACGTTAATCTGTATGTGACTTAGTATTCTTATCACTTCATGGGTACAAAAGTCCCTCCTTTGTGGGAAAATGTTGTGTTTCCTTCTAGATAAAAGTCACACTATTTGCTCATGGGGATAATGAGCAAATGATTGGATCTTATAATTTTATGTTACCAGCAACAAGTGGAAGAGGCACCAACAAGGAGTTATGGGTTTAACCAGGAAAGAACTGATGGAATATAGTGATATCACAGTGTATGCATTTGAAAGAGGACAGGAGCAACAAGCAAAGAGCATACAGCAAAAGATCACCTTCCCCTTGATGTGTGAGCAAGAAGGAAAGTCTGGGAAGTGGATAAAAAAAGAAAAAATAGTTTTTGGTAAATGTAAGGAAAATTAAACAACTGAAAAGAGGGGGAAATATTTGTATTGTTTGATGACATTACTTCCTCCTGTAAGAGATATCTTTCTGTGAAAGTCAATTCACTCTAGAAGGTTATTAAGAAAGTAACAAAAGAGATCCCATAGAGCGAATGCAAGTGTCCCATACACTGAATGCAAAAAGTTCACAGAACGAGTGTATAGGAGTGCCATACAAAAAGTAGCTGCCATGTACTAGGCCCTGTGCCCCAAGATTAGTTACACTTCCTTTAGTGTTCATAGTACCCTGGTGAACATACAAAGAGGCTCAGTTCCAATAATGAAGAATGTATTAGACTTTAAGTGAACCCAAAATATTTTATAACTGAATAATTTAAGTGGATCTATTCATAAAGCCAAAGTTTTTTCCTCTTCATATCACTTCAGTGCACCAGGCTTCACTATCTGAAGAAAAACGAATTCAGAGAGAAGCACAGGGTTCTCATCTTAGTAACCGAGTAGCACTCTCTTCTGTCTGAATTGTTTCTGATGTCCTGCTCTATTACGTTCTATATTATATAATACATCTTAGAAAAATGTCCTTCTCTGGCTTACCTTTGAGTGTACATTGTAGAGTCCCTGATTTTAGCTAATTTCCCACGTTAAGGAAATTTAAAGTATTAGGGTACTCACCAACCTCTCTCCTCCAGCCTAGCATAGCATCAAGAACTAGTGATAGCCATTCCTCATTAGCTCCTTTGCAAGTACTTGTGTCACAATTTGCAAGTGTCACAATTCAAATGGGACAGAAGAGCATCTTATCAGACAGGACTTTCCTAGCTGGAACAGAGAAAAAAAAAAAGAAAGAACATGTCCGTCTGGCCTGGGCAATGTGCCTTCCTGGAAAATGACTGAATAGCACCAAACTTCATAAAAATCCATGCCTTAAAATGCCAGCAGAAGGCACAGACTGTACAAAGTTCAATTCATCACCAAGGTTGGGTGATGGAAAAAAGTGCCTATATAGCTGTAAGCCAAGAACATTAAAAATTAGTTCAAGGGAACTGTCACCCAGGAATATCCTGGCTGCAATTCAGATCTAGGCGTGAGGGAATGTGATGTAAGTACTATGAGACTATGGAGTAAGGGGACTATTCTGTTCTGCATGAGTTGGAAAGCAGAAGCAGAAGCAACAATCCTGCTACAAGGAAGCATAGTGAAGTGTTGGTTTTGAGAATATCTCTCTGAGTTAGGAAAAATTTTCAAAGTTAATTTTGGCTAACTTTCATTTTCTTTTACTGTACCCTTTGTGGAACAATGGTGTGTTTATTGGATTTATCCTTATAAGGAAGAAAGCCATCAGACTGATTTCCATAGCATGCCCTTTTATTAGTTACCTAGTGCCATCCTCAGAAACCCTATCCTGGGTTGCTATGGGTCGGAACTGACTTGATGGCACTTAACAACAACAACAAGGGCCATCATAGGAGTCCTGGTGTGGTACTATGGGTTAATGAGCCAGACTGCAAAGCTGTTTGAACTGCAAGGTTGGTGGTTCAAGCTCACCAGCTTCTCCTAGGAAACCCTATACTATACTGGGTCGCTATGGGTCAGAATCAACTTGAGGGCACTTCATAACAACACAACAAGGGCCATCATAAAGTGCTACAATGTGGGTGACCTTAAACAACAGAAATGAAATTTCTCACAGTTCTGAAGGTTGGGACTCTGATTTCAGGGTATCAGCAGGGGCATGTTCTCTCTAAAGTCTCTAAGGCAAGATCTTTTCTTGTCTCTCTCAGCTCTGGTAATACCAATATTCTTTGGCTTGTGTATATTCACAGGCTGTTCTTCTTTTTGTTTGTATCTATTCTTTTTTTTATAAAATACCACTAAGATTGGATTAGGACTCACCCCACCCCACTATGACCTCCACGTTAACTGATAACATCTTGAAAAATCTTATTGTCATACAAGGTCATGTTGTTCGCAGGCACTAGGAGTTGTTATTAGATTCTGTCAAGTAGATTCTGACTCATAGTAACCCTATGAACAAAAGAATGAAACACATCTAGGTCCTGTGCCAGCCTCACAATTGTTGTTTAAGCCCATTGTTGTTGCTACTATGTCAATTCATCTCATTGAGAGTCTTCTACTTTTTCATTGATCCTCTACTTTACCAAGCACTGTTAAACACAAGGTCAGCCATTCAAATGCACCAGGTACTCCTCAAAAACTCTACATATGGTCATGATGAGTTAGAACTTAACAACAACAACAACAACAACATAGCCTTTTACAGGACTGGTTCTTCCTGACAACAAGTCCAAAGTACAAAAGATGAAGTCTCACAATCCTCATTTCTAAGAAGCATTCTGATTATACTTATTTCAAGACAGATTTGTTCTTCTGGAAGTCTATAGTACTGTCAATATTCTTTGTCAACATTGTAACTTAAATGCACCAATTCTTCTAAGGTCTTCTTTATCCATTGTCCAGCTTTCACAGATAAATGAGGTGATTGAAAATAACATGGCTTAGGTTAGGCATCTTTGTCCTCAAAGTAACACTTTATAAAGAGGTCTTTTGCAGCAGATTTACATAATATAATGCATCTTTTGATTTATTGGTTGTTGCTTTCATGAGTGTTAATTGTGGATCCAAAAAAATTAAGTTTTTGACAACTTCAATCTTTTTTTACTTTTATTATGATGTTATTTATTGATCTAACCATAAGGATATTTATTTTATTTACATTTAAGTGCAAATCATAATTAAGGCTCTAGTCTTTTACCTTCATCAGTAAGTATTTCAAGTCCTTTTCCCATCCCACAAATAAAGTTGTGTCATCTGCATATTGCAGGCTGTTAACGAGTCATCCTCCAATCATAGCACCATGTTCTTCATAAAATCCAGTTTCCCAGATTATTTGCTCAGCATGCAGATTGAATAAATGGTGAAAGAATACAACCCTAACACAGTATTTCCTGATTTTAAACCATTCAATATCACTGTGTGTTCTATTTGAATGACTGCCTTTAGGTCTATGTACAAGGTTCTAAAGAGAACAATTAAGTGTTCTGGATTTCCCAGTCTTTGCAATGTATCCATAGGTTTTCATGTTGTACACAGTCACAAAACTTTCCATATTCAATAAAGCACAAATAAACTTATTTCTGGGATTCTCTGCTCCTAGCCAAGATCCATCTGACATCAATACCCCTAGTTCCATGACTTCTCATGAATTTGGCTTGAATTTCTGTCAATGTACTCCTGCAATCACTTTTGAATTATTGTCAGCAAAGTTTTCCTTACATATGATATTAGTGGTCTAGTTCAATGATTTCCATATTCCATTGGGTTACCTTTAATTGGAATGGGCACAAATATGTCTCTTCCAATTGGTTGGCCAGGTTTTTTTTTTTTTTTTTTTTTTTGCATAGATGACAGAGCAACACCAGTGCTGCATAAGTTTGTTGAAACATTTCATTTTGGAGTCCATCAATTCCTGGAATCTTGTTTTTCATGCATGCCTTCAGTGAAGCTTGGATTTTTTCCTTCAGTTCCATCAGTTCTTGATCATATGGGACCTCTTGAAATTATCAAATGTTGACCTATTCATTTTGGTACAGTGACTCTATGGATTCCTTTTACCTTCTTTTGATGTTTCCTGCATCATTTAGTATTTTGCCCACAGGATTTTTTCTTCATTGCTTTTTCAGCTTGATAAATCCTAAGTGTGTTCTTTCCTTTCAGTTTTCTAGCTCCAGACCATTGTACATTTTATTATAATACTTGCTTCTATCTTCATGAGCTGCCTTGTGAAATTTTCTATTCAGCTCTTTTACTTAATCATTTCTTTTAGCTGCTATAGCGTCTCTACATTTAAGAGCAAGTTTCAGAATGGATGTCTTTTCTGACATCCATTTTGCTCTTCTCTTTCTTTCCTGACTTTTCAGTGTCCTTTTGCTTTCTTCATGTATGATGTTCTTGATGTCATCCCACAACTCTCTGGTCTTTGATCATTAGTGTCTGATGCAGCAAATCTGTTCTTGAGATGGTTGCTAGATTCAGATGGAATAGTAATATTCTGATATTGATCTATTCCACAGTAAGCTCCTGGCCTTGTTTTGACCGATGATATCAAGGTTCACCATCATCTCTTCCCACAAATGTAAATTTGATTCCTGTATATTTCATCTGGTGAAATCCATGTGCATAGTTGTAGTTTATGTTGTTGAAAAACAGTATTTGCAACGAATAAGCCATTAGTCTTAAAAAATTCAATCATGAAATCTCCATTGTCATTTCTATCACCATTGACATATTTACCAACTATTGATCCTTCCTGTTTCCAATTTTTTCATTCTAATCACCAGTAATTATCAATACATCTTGATTGCATGCTTGGTCAATTTCAGACTGAAGAAGTTAATAGACTTCATCAGCTTCATCATCACTGGTTTTAGTGGTTGGTGCATAAATTTGAATGATAACGGTACAAACTGGTCTTTTTTGTAGGTGCATTGTACTTCAAGATAGATCTTGAAATGCTCTTTTTGATGATGAAGGTGATGCCACTCCTTTTCAGTTGTTTTGTTTCTTTCATTGTAAGCCATGTGACTGTTTCACAATGGCTAATACCTGCCATTTCAGATCACTAATGCCTAGGATATCAATTTTTATGCATTCCATTTCATTTTTGATGACTTCTCTTTTCATCTATTCATGCTTCACACATTCCACATTCTGATTATTAATAGTTGTTTGTAGTTGTTTCTTCTCATATTGTGTTGTGCTCCATCAGAAAGTGAAGGTCTCCAAAACTTTGTTCCATCCATATCATTAAGGTCAACTCTATTTTAAGGGTATAGCTCTTTCCCCATTGTATTCTGAGTGCTTTCCAACTTAAGGGGCTCATCTTCTGGCACTATACTTGGTGTTGCTGTTAAGTGCCATTGAGTCACTTCTGATCCATAGCAATCCTGTATAGGATTTCTGAGGAGCAATTGGTGAGCTTGAACCACTGACCTTGCAATTCAAACTAACTTTGCAGTCCAGCACATTAGCCCATAGCGCCATACCAGCACAGTTTAAGGCAGTTTATATATATATGGTTAATATTTTTACATGTGTGAAAATGTCAGTGGGTGTCAGTGTTCCACACTAATATATATATTTTTAAAGTCTCAAACATTTTATCTCATTCCATGTGGGAACCTTCATGCAAGACTTGTATCCTGTAAAACAGATTTGTTTGCTTTTTTAAATTAGGACAAGTCCATAATTTAATGGCAAGATCTTGGTAACAGCCTACCTTTTTCCATGCCTTAATTTTATATGTCTGGGTTAATTGTTGGTGCTTAAAGTTTTGTGGGGTTTTTTCTAAAATTAATTTATAAAGATTGAAGTTACTAATAGACAGATTTGGGAAGTCTCTTTTTTCAATAATATGAAGTGTACAAATAACTTGAGAGGTAGCTCATTTGGCTGCGATATCAACAAGACTATTTTCAGTAATTTCTTAAGTTTGGGGTACTCCTTTTTGTTGGTGAGCTATATTTTAATACAAAAATTTTAAAGGAGAGTGTAACACTGTAGATTAATGAGCCAGACTGCAAAGTCAGTTTGAACTGCAAGGTCAGTGGTTCAAGTTCACCAGCTGTTCCTCTGAAACCCTACAAAGGGTCGCTATGAGTCAGAACTGACTCATCAGCACTTAACAACAACAACAACAATAAAGTATCTGGAGGATCTTTAAAAAGCTCCATTTAAAACAAAATAAATTTCTTATTGTGAATTGAGTGAAGGCTTACAAACCTGATCATCAGTTTTATATTCAACAAATCATACACTTCATTCCATCTCAGTGATTGTAATTCCCTCAATGTAACATCCTCAATCCCACTTGCTCCCTGTGTTTTCCTTTCCATTCCTTCTTCTTTTCCAATCTCTCTAAATTTTGTCCATAGGTAAATGCTGTCCTTCTGATCTTACATGGTTGACCATTCTATGATGTGTCTACCTCACCAGTATTGTTTTCCCTGTCTTTGTTTGATGGAAAATTGAGTCAAGAGAGTGAATTCAGTACCAGAGCTTAAGGCCATAGTTTCAGGATTCCAGCGGTCTCTATCTGACTAGCAAGGCTTGTCCTTTTTTTAATGATTTTGAGTTAACTTTGTTTCAAAATTTCTCCGACTATATGGTGTACTTTCTAAGGTGATCCTTTTCAGAGCAGTTTGTAGTGGTTAAGGCACCATTTTTTTTATGACATTTCCAAGAGGTTAAAAATCTTCTTTGTTTCCATAACATGCCTAAATCATGGAAAATTCTAAAGTATTTTCTACTGTCCATAAATATATTAATAGATTTTCTTGAAGCAAAACTGCAAGCTTTTAAAGGACAGTTAATTCAGCTTGTTAGGCTGAAGTGGTTTCAGGGAGAACCTTATTTTCAAGGAATTTTAAAGAAGATGTGATAGCATACCCTGCTTAATAGAAGGACTAAGATTAGATTTTAAATAGGACTAATCACAAACAACACTAAACCAGGATTAAAGGAATTTCTTTTAAGATAAATTAAAGGGATAACTTTTCAAGGGATTAAAAGTTACTCAGCTATGTCTAGACAATCATGTTAGGATAATTGTTCTCATTGTTGTTGTTAAGTGCTGTCGAGTCGATTCCGACTCATAGTGACCCTGTATAGGGTTTCCAAGGAGCAGCTGGTGAGCTTGAACCACTGACCTTATAGTTCAAACGACTTCACTGTCTGACACATTAGCCCACAGCACCACACCAGTTGAGGTGAAAAAAGTAACTGGGTTTCGATATACCAAGAATGTAGCCTGATGTTGGATGAAGCAAGAGGAAAACTTTATAAACTCAAGTTATAGGAGCTTGTTGACCAAAAAATATGTTGTGTCAAGGTAGAATGGGGTCCATATTGTTAGGAGTCATTTCTAACTCATAGTAAAATATTGCTTGATCTTGCATTATCTCAAAATCATTCCTATGTTTGAACTCATTGTTGCAGCCAATGTATCAATCCATTTCACTGAGGGTTTTCCTCTTTTATGCTGACCCTCCACATTAGCAAACATGATGTCCATCTCTAGGGACTGGTCTCTCTTGATGATATGTCCAAAGTATGTGAGATGAAGTCTTGCCTTCCTTACTTCTAAATATCATTTTGGTTGTGTACTTCTTCCAAAATAGATTTGGCAGCCCATGGTTCAGTCAATATTTGTTTTGCCAATACCATAATTCAAAGGCATGGATTCTTTAACCTTCCTTATTCATTGTCTAGCTTTCACATGCTTATAAGGTAATTGAAAATAACATTTTATTTAACATTTTAACTGACCAGGTCAGTCTCACCTTTGTCCTCAAAGTGACACTATTCCTTTTTGTTTTTAACACTTTAAAGAGATCTTTTGCAGCAGATTTACCCAGCGCAATACAATAATACATCAAGTGATTTCCTGACTGTTGCTTCAATGGGCATTGATAATTGATTGTGTAAATTGAAGTCTTTGACAACTTCAATATTTTCTCCATTTATTGTTGTTTACTGGTCCAGTTGTGAGAATTTTTGTTTTCTTTATGTTGAAATGTAACCCCAACTCAAGGCTCTCTTTGATATTAGAGTTTCAAGTCCTCTTCATTTTCAGCTGGCAAGGTTGGTTCACTTGCATGTTGCAAACTGTAAATTAGTCTACTTCCAATCTTGATACTGTCTTCTTCATATAGATAAGCTTCTTGGATTATTTGCTCAGCGCATAGATTAAATAGGTATGGTGAAATGATACAACTGTGGTGGACATATTTTCTGATTTTAAACCCTTCAGTGTCCCCTTATTCTGTTTGAATAACTGCCTCTTGGTCTATGATGAGGTTTCTCATCATCACAATTAAATGCTGTGAAATTTTCATTCTTTACAATGTTATCCACAATTTGTTACCATCTACACAGTCAAAGGCCTTTGCATAGTCAATAAAATACAGATAAATATCTTTCTGGCATTCTCTGCTTTAAATTGCAGTCCATCTGATGACAGCAGTGATAAACCTCTTTCTGTGTCATCTTCTGAATCCAACTTCAATTCTTGGGAGTACCCTGTTGAAGTACTTTTGCAAAAATTTTAAATTATATTTAGCAATACTATACTTAGATGGAAGACAAGTTAATATGGCTGTTATTCAAATTTACACAGCAAACACCAATAATAAAATGAAGAAATTGAAGATTATTTTTTACCAAATTTACTGTCTAAATTTGATCAAATATACAATCATGATGCATTGATAATTACTGATAATGGAATGCAAAAGTTACAAACAAAGAAAAATTGTTTGTTGTTTTTGGTAAGTACTATCAAATCAGTTCCAACTCATAGTGACCCTGTATAGGGATTCCAAGGAGTGACTTGCTGATTGGAACTGCCAATCATGGGTTAGCCGTCCAGTACTTATCTAACAGCACCATACCAGGACTCCAGGAAAGATCTTGAAATACTCTTTTTGGTGATGAATGGGATGTATTTCTCTTCAGTAGTAGTCAATATGATTGTCCAATTCAAAATGGTCAATCCCAGTGCAGCTGAGCTAATTAATGCCTAAGATTCTTGTCTTTATGCATTCTGTTCATTTTAAATGATTTTTAATTTTCCTAGATTTATGCATTCCACTTTCTGATTATTAATGTATGTTTACAACTGTTTCTTTTAAGTATTGCCACATTGCCAGATGAAGGTCCTGAAAGCTTAACTCCATCCTCATCATCAAGGTTAACTCTACTTTGAGGATGTAGCTCCTAACCAGTCTTACTTTGAGTGCTTTGAACCTGAGGGGCTCATCTTTCAGCACTGGATCAGACAATGTTCCACTGCTATTCATAAAATTTTCACTGGTCATGTTTTTCAGAAGTAGATTACCAGGTCCTCCTTCCTATTCTGTTTTAGTCTGGACAATCCACTGAAACCTGCTATAGGTGACTCTACTGATATTTCAAAACACCAGGGACATTGCTTCCAGCATCACAGCAACACACAAGCCACAATAGTATGACAAACTGACATTGAAAACTTTCCCAGCACCACATCTCCTGTATTTTCCTCTAATTTGGAAATTTGATGCATTTGGGTTATGGCTTTGGAGGAAAATATTGAAAGTACCATGGGCTGAGCATGTTCTTCCTTTTTCATTTTCTGACTCCAAATCTTTGCATATTTTGTTGTAACATTTGACTTTGTCTTCTCGGGCTGACCTTTGAAATTTTCTGTTCAGCTCTTGTACCTCTTCATTTCTTCCATTTACTTTAACATCTCTATGCTGGAGAGCAAGTTTCAGTGTCTATTCTGACATCCATTTTTGACCTTTTCCTTCTTTCTTGTCTTTTTAATGGTTTTTTGCTTTCTTATTGTATGATGTTCTTGATGTCATCCCACAACTCTTCTGATCATCTATCTTTATTGTTTAATGTATTAAACCTGTTCTTCAGATGATCTCTAAATTCAGGTGGGATATATTCAAGGTCATATTTTGGCTCTGGTGGACTTGTTTTCATTTTCTTCAGCCTCAGTTTGAATTTGCATATGAGCAATTGAATGTTGGTTCCACAATCTACCCCGACCTTGTTTTGACTGATGATATGGAGCTTTTCATAATGTTTTCATCTTCTGGTTTTATATCTGATAATGTTCTACTGATATTCATAAGGTTTTCAGTGGCTAAACATTCAGAAGTAGTTCACCTCTCCTTCTGCCTAGTCTGTCTTAGTCTGAAAGCTCAACTGAAACCTGTCCACCATGATATATTTAATATACTAGTGGCATAGCTTCCAGTATCACAGCCACATGCAAGCCATCACAATATGGCAAACTGACAGACAAATAGTCATGGTTTTGCATATATGCTCATAATTATTTTGAGGAATTTCCTTTCTATTTATATTTTAAATATTGAGTGTTTTATTTTTTAATTAGGAATGGATGTTGGATTTTGTCAAATGCCTTTTCTACATCAATGGATGTGATCCTGTGGTTCTTTTTATTTGTATTATTTATATAGTGGATTACATTAATTGCTTTTCTAGCACTTAACCATCCTTGTATTCTGGTATGAAACCCAGTTGGTCATGATGTGTTACTTTTTTGATGTGTTGCTGAATTCTATTGCTTAGAATATTGTTGAGAACTTTTCATATATATTGTTGAAGACTATTGTTCTATAGTTTTCTTTTTCAGTGTATCTTTTCTTCTTATATATATGTATAATTTTCTTCTTCAGGTATCTTTTCCTGGGTTTGGTATGAGTTCTATGCTCCCTTCATATTTGGGGATTTTCCATGCTTTCCTATGTTCTGTAGTAGTTTGAGTAGAATTGGTGTCAGCTCTTCTCTGAAAGTTTGGCAGAATTCACCAGTATCGACATCTGGGTCCTGACATTTATTGTTTTTTCATTTTGGGGGGTTGGCAGGAGTTTTTTAATGACTTGAGAAATTTCTTCTTTTGTTATGTTGTTGTTGAGTATGCATTCCAGTGCATCCAAGAGTGATGTGGGCAACAGCTTAAGAGAAGCTAAAAGAATATACTGAACTTTCAGCAAGATCTCAGACTAGGTAGGTACACCAAACTGACCATCAATAACAGGGCTAGCCAACATTCTGTCAACATAACCATAGTCCCAGCCATCACATTGTTGTTGTTGTTAAGTGACATCGAGATGATTTTGACTGATGGTGACCCAATATAGTTTCCTAGGAGTGGCTGGTGCATTTGAAGTGCTCACCTTATGGTTCAAACTGACCATGCGGTCCAGTGCATTATCCTGCAGTGCTTCACCAGGACTACAGCCATCACATTGTTGTTGCTGCTGTTATTAAGTGCTGTAAGTTATAGCGACCCTGGATAGTTTCCAAGGAACTTGAACTGTCGACCTCACAGTGCAAACTGCGGTTACAGTCCAGCATATTAATCCACAGTGCCATACCAGGACTTTTGTTATAGGTTTCTTTAAGTTTTCACTTCACTCTTTGTTAGTATAGGTGACAGTGGTGTTGTTTATGTACCATGGAGTCGTTTCCAACTCATAGAGGTCCCGTATAGGGTTTCCGAAGCTATAAATCTTTACGGGAGCAGAAAGCCTCATTTTTCTCCTGTGGTAGTTTCGAACAGCTGGTAGTTTCGAACTTCTGACATTGAGGTTAGCAGCCCGACTTGTAACCACTACACTACCAGAGCTCCTTGTTAGTATAGTTAGTATCAGTAGTGTTTCTTCAAAATTTGCCCATTTCTAGATTTTCAAATTGGTTGGAGTACAGTTCTTCATAGTATTCTGTTATTATCCTTTTTATTTCCATTGGTTCTGTTGTGATGCTACCCATATTGTTTCTCATGCATGTTATTTGCATATTCTACTTGTTTTCTATTATTAGATTTGTCATTGGATTGTCAATTTTATTAATCCTTTCAAAGAACCAATTCCTTGTCTTGTTGATTCGTCCTAATGTTATTCTGTTTTCTATTTCATTTCTTTCTGCTCTAATCTTTATTTTTTCTTTTCTTCTGGTGGCTGTAGGCTTTCTTTGCTGCTCTATTTTCTAATTGTTGGCGATGTTGTGTTAATGTTTTTATTTTGGTTCTTTCTTCTTTTTGAATGTGTGCATTCTATGAAATAAATTATCCTCTCAGCACTGGTTTTGCTGTGTCCTAAAGGAGCTCTGGTAGCATAGTAGTTACCAGTTATGTTGCTAACATCAAGGTCAGCAGTTCTTCAGGGGAATGGAAGAATAAGGCAGATAGGAAAACATTTAGGCAGGTTTGCATGGGGTAAATGGGACAGAGGTAAGTAGTGATGTATGCTCAACCTTGGAACAAAAGAACTCTGATACAGGGATTAAGGCACAGTCTGAATGTGTAGTCTTATGAATTTTGGTTTCCTTTGCCTACTATTGTAAAATAGACATGTGAGGGGGAGAAAAAGGAGCAGCCAGAAACATCACTATAGAAAACTTGTAAGTCCGTCTTCAGCCTATAATTGATTGGACTACCTGAAAAGGGGGCTAGAACTTTCCCAGTAAAAGCAGCTTCCTGCAGAGCCTTTGCAGTGTATAAGACCTTAGGGCAGAATCCTGATCCCCATCCAGAATCTTCTGAGGTAGGAAATTTCTACTTGAAAAGACAAGCAGAGCAGCCTGGAGCAGCTAGAGGAACAGAAGATACTCCTTGAAAGAAAGACCAGGAGGAAAACTCAGAAATGGCAGTCTGACTGAGTGCTACATGAACAAGCAAGTTGTTTGCTGGGGAACCATCAAGGCAAGCAATTAAGTCCCTTCAAGACAAACCCCCCTTCCAAGAGTAAAACTCAAAGGGAATACATGAGCAGGCATGTAATGTTGCTGGTGACCACGTTGGTCTACCGATAAGGGGAAGTGAGGGAAAAGCAGCAATGAAGCTGTGGGCTGAGTCCGACCATGGTCAATAGAATCCAATCAACCTGGAGTGAACCTGGTTGACCAGTAGTGTGGCGAGAACTGGGGAATCCTGAGCCCATGGACAGGGGGCATAGCCACAGAGGACTTGAGTAAAGAGTGAAGTGTCCAGCTGATTTGAAGTGAAGGGAGATGCACAAGAACGTCCATACTTGCATATAGTGCCCATTTGACCTAGCTTCAATGGCTGGATGATAAGAACTTGACTAGAGGAAGAAAGTAGAGGAAAAAAATTGTAATACGCTATAATTTGATGAACTTGACCCATACTTATGGATGTAGTAGCTCAAAAGAGGGAATGAATTTTCACAGCAAGGATCATTCCCACCCTCTCTGTACACAGGGTTGACAGCGATGGGCAACTTAG
>NW_006408557.1:5222860-5227168 GCF_000296735.1 Chrysochloris asiatica
ATGTAAAGAAAATGTTTTGTGACAAAAGGAAGGGAGTGGTTGATCTTGCAGTCCAGTAGTGGAGGATCCTGGAACCATCAAGGGAGAGGAGCAGAATATGGGACCCTACCCAGAGAAGTAGCAACACAGAGATGGAGGCAGAGATAATGATGTGGAGAGATGGAGCAACTGGGGACTCCAGACACAAGGAGGGAGAGGGACTGTGTGCTGGTGATCGGGGAGCAGGCTTGCAGGGTATGCCCTTTGGTTGTTTGAATGATTCCTGAATGCTTTGGTGTACATAAACACACACACACACACACACACCAAAAAACCCCCCACAAGGGAATAGAAGCAAATGCTGTTGAATGATGATGCATGGAGAGGATTGTAGTCATTACAATGAAACAAAATACGATAGGATGAGTGAACAGCTGATGTTCTCCCATGTAAACTATCACTCAATTCACAGTAAAACTTTTAAAAAAAGTTTTTGCATAGTTAATAAAACACAAGTAAACATCTTTCCAGTATTCTCTGCTTTCAGCCAAGATCAATCAGATGTCAGAAATGATATTACTAGTTCCAAATCCTCTTCTGAACCCAGCTTGAGTTTCTGGCAATTCCCTGTATATGTACTGTTACAGTCGATTTTAAATTACCTTCAGCAACATTTTACTTGCAAGTAATATTAGTGATATTGTTTATTTCTGTATTCTGTTAGGTAACCTATCTTTGGAATAGGCACAAATATCATACTCTTCCCACTGGTTGGCCAAGTAGGTATGTTCCAAATTTCTTGGCATAGATGAATTTATGCCTCCAGTTTGTTGAAATACTTCAATTTGTATTCATGATTTCATATGCAAAGTAAATCCTGCTTCAACTAAAATTCTCAAAAAAAATTGTGATGGAAATTAAAGTAGTTAATTAATTTATCCTACTTACAAATGCATTTGCATCTCTTATGTGCTTACTATTGTTCTAAATGCTTTGGGAGGCACCCAATCACATAAAGTTTAAGGCCTGCCTTTGAATAGGGAATGATGGTTTAAGATCAGCTGAGAGAATGGCACATAAGAGTGGTTAAATAGAGCGGGGAAATTGTACAAGGGATGTCACAAGCAAATTTTTGACAAGTGCTGACAGATGATGTCAAGATTTCAGAGAAGGAAAGGATGAGAAAACTGAATGAGTTGCTGAATTTCCTGTTGAAAACAAGTTGGCTTTCCATAGTTGATAGGAAAGATGACAAATATTGCTCTGCAAGTGGGAAGATGGGTTCAGGAAGTCATGCATAATTAGCTGTGTAAACCATAGTACAATGGCAATTGATCTTTGCCAGGATCACAACTATATGCTGATTACGTGGCTCAGCGAAGATCACAAATACACTGATCACATAGTTCAATTCATTAGATAACTTCCCCTACTACTTTCTGGGTCATGGAGTCTTTGAAATGCGTGAGCCCTTGGAGTTGCAATTTAAAATAGTTATGTCTAAAATAAGTCCCATGACCTTCATATCTAGTACTTATTCTATGGCGCTACTTCAGAGGGTAGGATTCCAGGATAACTGCTGCCAAGGAGAAACACTTACACACAAACTAAAGGCATAGAAGAATATTTACTATTGCTTTTCCAGCAACTGGCAGGCATATATATGAGCTATACAGAGGTGAGGTTTTGTAGTCTTCCCAAATACACCCTAAACATTATTTTTCTTTCAGGATGAGACAGCAGTGATCATTCCTGCCATATTCTAATTCTGATGCTCCATGGATCTAATGTAAGCTTTACCTGACCTTTGTAGCACCAGCCCTACCAATGGAGTTGTTGTTAGGTGCCATTGAGTATGTTTATTCTCATAGTAAAACAGACTACTGCCTGGTCCCGCACCATCTTCATAATTGTTATGTTAGAGCCCACTGTGGTAGCCACTGTGTCAATCCATCTTGGGGGTGTCTTCCTCTTTTTCAAGGATCCTCTACTTTACTAAACATGATTTCCTTTTCCAGGGACTGGTCTCTCTTGATGACATGTCCAAATATGTGAGATGAAGTCTTGCCAACTCATTTCCAAAGAACATTGTTGCTTCCTCCATGACAAAGGTTTCAATTCTTCCGACAGTACATGGTATATTCAATATTCTGTGCCAACACCATGATTTAATAAGCCCTGGTGTGGTGCTGCAGGATAATGTGCTAGACAGAAAGGTCAATTTGAACTATAAAGTTGGCAGTTCAAACTCACCAGCCACTCCTAGGAAACCCTATATATAGGATCGCTGTGGGTCAGAACTGACTCAAGAGCACTTAACAACAACAAAAACAATTCTTCTCCAGCCTTTCTTGATTGCCCATCTTCCACATGGGTATGAGGCAATTGAAAAGTACCATGACTTGATCCATGTTCACTTTAGTCCTTAAAATGACATCTTTCCATTTTAGCACTTCAAAGCGACCTTTTTCACCAGATTTGCTCAATGCTGTTGCTTCCATGGGTGTTAATTGTGGATCCAAGTAAAATTAAATATTTGACAACTTTAATATTCCCTCATTTATCATGATGATGCTTATTATCTAGTTGGGAGGATTTTTGTTTTATGTTGAGGTATAATTTGTGCTAAAGATTGTAGTCTTTGATCTTCATCAATAAGTGCTTCATGTCCTCTTTGTTTTCAGCAAGCAAGGTTCTGTCAGCTGCATATCACGGGTTGTTAATGAATCTTCCTCTAGTTTGATGTCATGTTCTTCTTCATATAGTCCAGTTTCTTGAATTATTTGCTAAGTATACAGATTAAATAAGTGTGATAAAAGGATACAATGTGGTGTTTACCTTTTCTGATTTTAAACTAAGCAATATATGCTTGTTCTACTCAAATGATTACCTCTCAGTCTATGTACAGGTTCTACATAAGCACAATAGAGTATCTTAAACTATTCTTCTTGGAGAACAGAGTTGGAATGTCCTAATGCCCTCTATTCAATCCTGTTTTGGCCAGAATCGTAATGTAGTTTCTGCTTCTTTTGACTATACTAAGCCTCTGAGAAAGTAAGTTGTTTAAACTAGAATTTCCCAAACATATTTGACTACAGAATATCCACCCCCAACCTCATATTTTTACCTTTTGATACACGGGGTAACCTGCTTCTATGGTGCACCCTTTGGAAGACACCATAGGAATTGTTATTTGCGAGGTAGGGATCTAGTAACATGAACCTCAAATAATCTCAGCTGTGTTACCATAGATAAGCTGATTCATCTGTGTAGTTTACATTAGAAAATGAAACCTCAAGACCTTTGCCTGAAGATGACTCTAGCCAGGAGAGCCTAGTTCCATCTTGTGCCTTGGTTTAGATCTTCAGATTCCACTTTTGTCTTGAATGACTAATGATAGCCAAATTGGCAGAGTAATAAGTAGTGTGTGTTTGAAAGTGGGTTTGGGGCCACTTCCTCCAACCAGTGCAGGAAGAACAGAAACTCCTTTGCAGGAGCTTTCCTTGGCATGCCCCTTAATGACTGCCTTAATGACATTTGGTTGTGACATCATAACCCAGGAACCTCAGAGATAGTTTCTAAGCATTCCGATGTACAATGGAGTCCTGATGTGGTGCTGGAGGATAAGCACTGGATTGCTGACTGCAAGGTTGGTGGTTCAAACCCACCAGCTGTTTTTTGGAAACCCTCTACAGGGTCACTACAAGTCAGAACTGACTCATTGACACTTAACAAGAACAACAATGTGCACTAGCCCTCACCCTGCTTTCATAGACCTGAATGCATATGTGACCCATTGCTGACATCAGTTGTGGTTGTGGGAGACTTCTTTGCTCTCTGTGATCACCACATGGAGGTAGAACTTTGGAACTCTTGAACTTTGGAACTCTCACCTGGGTGATGATATTTGTTTTGTCTTATCTTTACTTTTGTTTAAGACTTAAGCTTCTATAATATTTACATATTTAAAGATGGGATTTTTTTTCTCCCCTAGAACAGGTTTTTGGGTTGTTCATTGTATCAAAGAATGAGTTGAACACAGGTTATTAACTACAGCTTTTTCAGCTGTAGCGTTTTTCAAAATTTTATTTTATGAGAAATTGTTGTCATTGTTTTTAAGTGCTGTCAAGTCGGTTCCAACTCATAGTGATTCTGTGTAGGGTTTCCAAGGACTGGCTGGTGGATTTGGATCATCAACCTTGGGGTCAGCAGTCCATTGCTTATCCTACAGTGCCACACTAGAACTCCTATGAGAAATGTTGTAGTTAAGTGCCATTGAGTCAGTTCCAACTCATAGCAACTGTAGAGGGTTTCCAAGGAGTGGCTGGC
>NW_006408557.1:5228854-5271418 GCF_000296735.1 Chrysochloris asiatica
CACAAAATAGCCTGAAGATAGTGCTGCCACTTGTGTTGGTTGTTGGAACTAGGAACTGGACTTCCTTTGCTAATTGCTTTCTTAGTGCTGGTGGAATTGTTGCAAATGGGAGTATTGCAATATGATGGCTTTTCCTTTTGTTGTCCAGTCATTCTTGGGATGGGGCAGAGTAGTAAAAATGTGCTACCAAAGCACATAGCTTTGCTGTGAAGATGCAGACACTTCACTGTGAAGATGCAGACACTCAGTGCTGATCTGATTTTATCACGAGATTGTCCCTCAAAGAAAACCCAAGAGTGGTCAAGGTAAAAAGAATAAGAGTGTTAGACACTATTGAGGTTTTATCTTTTCCTCAGAATTATGGTGTTAAATAATCAAAGCTCAAGAAATTAAAACTTAAGCTTTATTCTAAGCAGTTATTCTACATGAATGTATAGTTGCTGTTAAGTGTAGTCAGGTCAACTTTTTGACTCAGATTGACTCAGTGTGAAGAGAAGGATTTTCTAGGCCATACTTTTTGTAGAAGTCTTTTCTCCAATAGACCTTGTGGGTCCGTTTGAACCCCTGTCATGTACTGAATTGTGCCCCTGTCAAAACATGTGTTAATGTTAAAAAGCAAAGATACCAGTTTGAAGGTTAAGGCACAATGGACACAAGCAAGCCATGGTATTTTCAATCATGTCATATGTATATGAAAATTGGTCAATGAATAAGGATGCCCAAAGAAGAATTGATGTATTTGAATTATGGTGTTGGAGAAGAATATTAAAAAGACAGTGGACTGCTAGAAGAACAGACAAATCTGTGTTGGCAGAAGTATAGCCTGAATTCTCCTTAGGAGCCAGGTGATGTCCCTGGAAAATGACATCATGCTTGAGAAGTGGAGGGTCAGCAAAAAAGAGGGAGACCCCCCAAAGAAACAGATTGACACAGTAGCAGCAACAATGGGCTTAAATGTAATAATTGTTAAGGACAGTGAGGGATCGGGCAGTGTTTCATTCTGTTGGCCAGAGTTGCAACTGACATGACAGCATCTAACAACAACAAAAACAAAAGTGTGGGCTTTGATTCTCAGTGGTTTGGCAGTTATGTAATGGTTGTTGTTGTTGTTAGGTGCCATCAAGTCGATACTGACTCATAACGACCTTATGCACAGCAGAACGAAACACTGCCTGATCCTGGGCCAACCTCACTATTGTTGCCACGCTTGAGCCCACTGATGCTGCCACTTGTCCAGTCCATCTTGTTGGGGGTCTTCCTTTTTTCCTCTGACCCTCTACCTTATCAAACATGATATCCTTCTCCAGTATGATCAGCCAATCAGCTGCAAGGGGATTAGAGTAGGATATAATACCCTTACTCAGATCATGGCACTGATTTGATGTAAGGGGAGTTTCCAATGGGTGTGGTCTGTATCCTTTGATTACAAGAGATAAAAGGAGAATGAATGAGCAGAGAAGAAGGGACCTAACTACCATCAAGAGAGTAGAATCAAGAGCAGAACATTTGAGTCCAGGGTCCCTGTGCTGAGAATCTCTTAAACCCAGAAGACGATTGATTCCAAGACATATAGATCTCTAAGAAATGGCATGCCAACGGATGCTGAAAGACAAGAAGGGCTTTTCCTCAGAGCCAACAGAGAAAACCCTTAGAGTTAGTGTCCTGAATTTAGACATCTAACCTCCTAATGTATATGATAATAAATTTCTGTTTGTTGAAGTCATACATACATTTGTGATATTTCTATTTTAGCAGTAATAGATAGCTAAGACAACTGCCAATTTCCTAATTAGTAGTCAATCTCTTAACCATTACAGTACCAGTACTATGTTGTTATATGCTGTGGAGTCGGTTCCGACTCATAGTGACCCTGTATAGGGTTTCCGAAACTGTAAATCTTTATGGGAGCAGAAAGCCTCATCTTTCTCCTGTGGAACAGCTGGTAGTTTCGAACTGCTGACCTTTTGGTTCACAGCCCGATTCTTAACCACTACTCTACCAGAGCTTCTTTACCAGTATTATATAGGGACACTATTCTTATTAAATCAAAACAAAACAAAAAATGGTCTAATGTAAGTTAGGTAACATTGCTCATAATAAATCTTAGCTCAAAATAATAATATAATATTTTATTATTTCATAATTTAGTAAAAAAAAAAGCAAATTATTGAGCATGATTCTTCCGTGTGAGAAGGAAACAGGGAAGAAGAAGCACTCCCAAGGAATGGAGACTTCACAGAAGTTTGAAACACTTTTTTTCTTATAAAATACAAGTTGCTATGGTGACCAAAAACTTACAGTTACTGATGAGTTAATATTAAAAACCCACCCACTGCCATCAAGTAGATTTCAACTCATAGCGACCCTGTGTAGGGTTTCTGCTTCCACAAAGCTTCACAGCCTCAGAAACCCTATACACAGTCACTATAAGTCAGAACTACACTTCACAACAACAAAATAGGGTTTCTGAGAGTGTGAGTTTTTATGGGAGCAGAAAGCATCATATTCCTTGAGGGTTTTAACTGCTTATGGTGTGGCACTGTGGGTTAATGCAACAGACTGCAAAGTCGTTTGAGCGGCAAGGTAAGCAGTTCAAGCTCACCAGCTGCTCTTTGGAAACCCTATACAGGGTAGCTATGGGTGGGAACTGACTTGGTTGCACTTAACAACAACAACAACAACCTCCTGGTTAGCAGTCTAGTGGATATCCTACAGTGCTAAACATCAAAAAGTAGGTGCTAAAATTTTGATCCTTCACCCACTTGCAGCCATGTGACCTCTTTAAACGTAAATTAAGAAAGTCCACTGTCATTTTCATTAAATCATGAAGTAATGATTTTGTTGCTGAATACACTTTTATAGAGGAGAAAGAGCAGCTTCTGGAGGCAAAACTGTCAGTGTTTTTGCAGTTTGGGTCAGGTGTTGGTATGGTTAAATTTGGTTTCATAGGTAAGGGCAAAGTAACTTATAAAAGTAAATTGTCTGGGGGGCCAAGCGGGGAAAGGATCAGAGCAGCCACAGATGCCTGACAGAGCCACAGAGATAGAGTCTAGGACCGGAGGTCCCTAGGACCATCAAGGGAGAAGAGCGGAAAGCGGGACCCTACCCAGAGAAGCAGTGATGCCTGAAATGGAGGCAGAGACGATGATGTGGAGAGATGGAGCAGCTGGAGACTTTAGATCCAGAGAGGGAGAGCGACTGTGTGCTGAAGACCTGGGAGTACGGGGGGTGGGATTGCAGGGTATACCCTTAGGTTGGTTGATGATGCATGGAGGGGATTGTAACCATGGCAATGAGACGATATAAGATAGAATGAATGTAAAACTAATGTTCTCCCATGTAAACTATAACATAATTAACAATAAAATATTTAAGAAAAAAAAGAGTAAATTGTCTGCAATTAATTGTCTTTGGCAATAGAAACAAAGACAAAGTAGCTGTTTGTAAAAATATCTGAGTTTTAAACAAACTCTTTCTTCTTTCATTTTTTTAGGATATAGGATTCAGTCAGAATCTACATCCTGTCCCCACAAACATTTCCAACAGGAAAGAATTAAAGTAAAGTTGAAAAAGGTGGTGTAAATGCTTAATGAACTTGACTACTTACCAGAAGGTTGACAGTTTAGTGTCCATGAACCTTAGAAGAAAGGTCTGGCGATCAACTCATGAAAACTCAGTCATTGAAAACCCTGTGAAGAGGCGGGGCTTAATGGCGGCTAGGGTGGAGGTGCAGTGAAGTTCGCAGTCACCAATAATACACAAATTACCAGGCAAAGCAGATCCAGGGCAGAGCTCCAAAACTCAGAACCACAGAGATAGGAATATTTTGAAAGTTTGAAGGCTTATAGATTGTGGAACTTGAAGCTGAAGTAAAAAATCACGTAGTTTTGAGTCTGCCGGGCTGGGCTCTGAGACCCTGAGCCGACATCTTGGGCAAGACCAAACGACAAGACCTAAACAGGGGGAGCAGAAACACCATGGAAAAACACTGCGGGAACCTTGGATCAAAGTTGGACAATACATTTTGTAAGTTTTGCTTTGTTATGATTTTCTTTTCTTTTTTTTTTTTTTTTTGGCATCTGGTCATTGGTACGCCCACTGTTTTCCCACCTCCATTCTGGTGACTAGAGGGGAAGCCTGAGCGAGTGGACACCCCCACCCTCACCACTGGTGGGTTCTTCTGCCAAGCATGCGCACAGATAATCAGCCCAAGAGCCGACCCTGAAGGGCTTTTGCTTGTTTTCATTTCTTTTGTTTTTTAATATAGGAAAGGGCAGGACAGGGCTGTGGAGAGGGAAAGAGAGTTTAAAAACAAAACAAGCAGAAAATTAAATTAAAATCTGAGGTATAGCATAACAACCAGCACTGGCATCTTGAAATCTCTCAGGCAGCTTTGAGAGCAAAAAGTCATAAAAGCATTAAAGTCATACTCATATTAGGCTACAGATTTTTTTTTTTCTTCTCTCCCTCCTCTCCCTTTTCAGTGATTATAGACTGCAATATTCAGTCTAGTTTTTGTTGTTGCTGTTTTTTGTTTGTTTTTGTGTTTGTTTGTTTTCCCCCGCTGGTGCTGTTTTGCTATTATATGCTCCTCCTTCTACCTTTAGAAGACTGGTTCTCTCCATAGATTACACAAGAAGAGTCAGCAATTGCTGCCATATCGCCAAGCTACAATCTTTTCTCCATTGATAAGAATGCTGTTTATTGGTCCAGTGGTGAGGACTACACATATGTCAGTTTGTCGTACTGTGGTGGCTTGTGAGTTGCTGTGATTCTGAAAGCTATGCCACTGGTATTTTAAATACCAGCAGGGTCACCCATGGTGGACAGATTTCAGATGAGCTTCCTGATGAAGACAGGCTAGGAAGAAGGAGTGATGAACTACTTCTGAATTTTTAGTCACTGAAACCTTATGAATAGCAGAGAAACATATAACCTAAGGTTTACAAAATGTCTTAAATGTAGACAAAGTGTCGTGATTTTTATCATTCTTAATACAGAGAATACCATGTCTTAATTTTGTGAGTTATAACAGACCAGCATTGTTAATATTTCTGCTGTATTCCCTTTGAATTCTGATTTTAAAAACAAATTAGTGCCTAAAAGCCATTCTAATTTGAATTTTAATTCAAAGAAACTAATGAATCCAGGCTTTTTTATTTTGCTCTGAACATTGTACTCACTTGAAGAAGCTCTGATAAAGTAAATCAATACTGAGTATTTAAAGTTAGGATATCAGTAATCATTATTATAAAATTGTGATCAAACTGTCACTCCCTTATTGCATACTTTGAATCCAGATCCTGAAGAGATCCAACTTCACGTTGGGTCAGTTTTTGTTTAAAAAAAAAACCCCAACCAGTATGATTTTGCCTTACATTTATAAAGATCAAAGACCAAAGTTTCTATGGAAATTCATCATCAGTGAAGGCAATGATATGTAGTGGCACACACACACACACAATTCTTTTTTTGGTCAATTTGCCTGTTTTTGAAAAAGTGACTCATGATCATTAGTAGGAAAGGGCAATTTGCTCATGTGTAGAGCACTTGGGATGTTTTAAATAAACTGCCTACTATAAGATTCACTCTGTGTTTTGTTGTTGATCACATATTTGTAACTGAAATTTTTTAAGTACAATTTTTTTCTTCTGCCTTTGGTGACTTAGGTTGCCTGAATTTTAGATTTGTTTTTGCATTGTATTGTTAACCTTTGTCAAAGGTGAGAAAAATGTGACCACTGAGTTTACCTGATTTCACCCCATAATTGTATATATTAAAGGAGACATCAAAAGGACTCAGTTGGAATCCTACTCAAATACACAGAAAAACTATTGCTGTATTTATTTGGAAACACATTTGTCACATGTTAAAGGAACAGAAACATTCCTATTGGACTTGAAATGCCATAGTGGGCAAAAACAGAAGACAGATATTTTCAAAGTCTTGGACTTGGAAGTCATTAAACTTTATTCAGACGTCTGTTGCTTTTGAAGTTGCCTTACCATGACAATTTGAGTTATGGACTGGTGAAAGTCTATGCTTTATATTTATTTTCATATTCTTTACTATTGTATTACATGTCTTAGATTTCCATAGACAAATAGATTGTCTTAATGAATGTTATTTAAAATCATTGTTGTATACTTACCTTGGTTGTTCTGTCAAATAATTTTGTTCCATAACTTAAGTTCTGTTACTTGTATAAGAGAACTTCCATGTATCTTAACTATGACGTTTTCCTTTATATATATTTCTTCATTAGTATTTCTGAATCTGAACTGTTTAGCTAGAATAATTCAATTACTGTTAGAATTATGGAATATTATATAAAGTTTACTTATGTAATTTCTCAGAAAGCATATATGCTGTTTATAGAGTAAACCATCACATTGGTTAGGTCATCTTTATAAAGAATAATATATGTTAAAATTGCTTTCTGCTTATAGTAGGCCTTTGCTTTCAGTGTGTTAGAGGGAAAGAGATGACCCTGAACAAGGTAATGTGCATTTGGCCCTGCTAAACTCTATAATAAGCCTGATGGGGATGTCATTTTTATTTGAACAAGATAGCATCTGGTGAGAGACCACCGTGAGTTTAAAGAGTTTAAGGAGTCCAGCAAAGTTCAGGTTTTTGTCATCTGTGTGATTGCCCTCAATCTCTGGCCAAGAGGAGGGAATGCTTTAAAGTTTAAAACCTCAAGGCTTTTTACCTGTGAATGAATCCATCCAGGCAGAGCTTAGTTCCACCTTCTGTCTAGATTTAAGTGCTCAGATGCCAATTTTTCTTGAGTTCCTCATGCATCTTTGACAGCCAAACTGCCAGAGTTAGAAGCAGAGTATATTTGAAAGTGGGCTTGGGGCCACTTTCCTCAGCAGGCCCCCACAGGAACTTTTCTGGACACATCCCTTAATGGCTTCCATAATTGTTGCCTGGCTGTGATGTCATACCCCATGAGTTCCAGAAACCATCTGTAAACTTTCCTATGTACAAAAGCCCCATCCCTGCTTTCATAGATCAAGTGTGTATAGTGACACATTACCATCCTTGGCTGTGGTTGTGAAGGGAGAATCTTTTGTCCTTTGTGCCCTATAAAAGGTCACTATGTGAAGGTATTGCAATGATTTCCCTCACCTAGTTGAATTGTTTGTTTTGTCTTGTTTTTAGCCCTGGTTAATGCTTAATAGAGAACTTATCCATATGATAAATTCTGGATTGTGAGCAACTAGGACTGCATTTCAAGCTTGCCAGCTGCTCTGTGGGTGAAAGGAGAGGCTTTATGCTACTACAAAGATTTAAAAAGCCTTGGAAATCTTATAAAAAGTCTCTATGAGTCAGAACCTACTCAATAGCACTTAACTATTAATAATACTTAGCAACTACTAATATTTAATAGACAGTCTCTATAATATTTATAATATGTGAAGACTTGGTCTCTTTTTTCCTCTACAACACTTTTCACTAATATTCAGTTTCCATTCTTTTTGAGTTTTTGTTTGTTTGTTTGTTTTTTAAGTTTGTATTATGAATTGAGTGATAGTTTACATGGGAGAACATTGGTTTTACACCACCCTTTCATTTCAAAGATTACAATCTCCTCCATGCATCATCATTCAACAGCACTTGTTTCTGTTCCCTCTTTTTTTTTGGGGGGGGGGGGGGGGAGAAGGTAGGGGATGCACACAAAAACACTTAGGAATATATAATAACTTAAACAATTGAAGGACACATTCTGAAAGCCTGGCTCCTGGCCAACAACACTCAAGCTTTCTCTTTCCATGAGTCTAGAGTCCTCAGCTGCTTCCTCTCTCCATGTCCTTGTCTCTGCCTCCATCTCTGGTGTCACTGCTTCTCTGGATAGGGCCCCACATTCCGCTCCTGCCTTTCTCCCTTGATGATCCTAGAATCTTCTGTTTCTGGACTGTAAGATTAACTACTCCCCTCTTTCTCTTACGAAACTTCTACCTTTAAAGTTGTGATACTTGATGTGAAGACTCCTTCCCTCTCTTTGGTATTTTGAGATACTACATCCATAAGTATAGGTCAAGTTCATCAAATTGTAGCAATTTATACTTGATTCCTTTATCAAAAACTTTTTTTTTTCTTTTTATCTTCATCTAATTGAGTTCTGATCATCAAGCCATCAAGGCTAGGTCAAATGGGTACTATCTGCAAGTTTTGGCCTTCTTGTGCCTCACTTCAAATCAGCTGGATGCTTCACTCTCACTCTAGCCCTCCATGGCTATGTCCTTGTCCATGGGTTCAGGAGTCCCCAGGTCTCACCACACTTTGGACCAACCAGCCCTTCCTCTTCTCTCTCTCATCTTCAGGTCAACAGGAGTCTATGGAATATTGTTGAACTCACCCCACTTCTTCATTGCTACTTTTCCCCCTCTTCCACTCACCAGTAGACCAACATAGTCTCCAGCAAGCTTACATGCCTGCTCATGTGTTCTCTTTAAGTTTCAGTCTTGGAGGGGGGTTTGTCCTGAAGGGACTTGATTGCCTGCCTTGATGGCGCCCCAGCAAACATCAGTTTCCATTCGTGACCCACTAAAATCAGCCTACCATGCGGACCAAGAGACAACCTTTTCAAGTCCAGATTTTGTCCTATGAGTGACCAATTCACTATCCTCTGATATCTTGATGCTCAAGGCCTTTCATCATCTAGCCAGTTCTTCTCTTTACCCTAAATTAGGAAGTATGGTCATGCTGTAGGATAAGCACTGGACTATAAACCACAGGGTTGGTGGTTCAAGCCCACCAGCTGCTTCATGGGAATAAAATGACATTTTCTGCTTCTGCAAAGAATTACATATTTGGAAACACTATACTGGGCTGAGATGAGTCAGAATCAACTTGACGTCACTTAAAAACAAGGTCCTAAACTGAAGCAAATCCCACTTCCAACCTTACTTCTATTCTTTATCTGAGGCCTTTGAAACTTCAAATGGAAGAAAAGGTATAAAACTATTCTACTTAAGGATTATCAACAGCATTATGAAGCATTGTGAGAGCTTAAATAATAAAAGAACCCCTGACACAAACATCAGCATGTTTCCACCTTTTGCTTTCTTACTATATTAAGTAAAATAAATATCCATGATTTCTCCATTGAACAGGACAGTTTGCTAGCAATTTGTTCAGCCTACCAACTCTCTGCTAGATTAATGGCATACATTAATAAAGGACAAGCAAGATCTTTGCTTGTGGGGAGCCTAAATTTCAGTGGGAGATGCAGTTAAAATAAAGTTAAATGAATAAATAAAAACAATTATGGCTGGAAATTAACTGGTGGTGTGCTGGACTGAATCAGAGCAGGGAGGTTATACTAATTAGGTTTATCAATAAATGACTTGATGACAGAGTAATGTTTAAGTTGTGGTATAAGAACAAAAAGGAGATTCTTATAAGGGACTTTCTTGTAGAAGGGTAATGAGTCTGGAGGCATAGAAATGGATGGCAAAGCAGATCAGACAGGGTAGGAAAGAGCCTTGTACAGGATGATCCCACCTTCCCTCTGGAAGAGAAACAACAAATGGGTGTCAGTGATGGAATTACCCATTCATTCTTCCTCAATTTAACCTTGTATTAGTGATACAATGCATTAATGTAAGAAAATGAAATACATGTGTAAATATTGTAAAAGAAGTAAAACTATCTTTATCATTGTTGTTGTTATTAGGTGCCATGAAGTCAGTATGAATATTGATAGTTGATCCAAACAAATGAAATCTTTGACTCATTGTAACTTTATGCACAACAGAGCGAAACACTGCTTGGTTCTGTGTCAATCTCCCAATCACTGCTATGCCTAAACCCTTTGTTGCTGTCACTATGCCAATTCATCTCATTGGGTGTCTTATTATTTTTTGCTGATCCTCCATTTTACAAGTATGACGTCCTTCTCCAGGAACTGGTCCCTCCTGACAATATGTCTGAAGTATGAGAGACTAAGTCTGGCATCTAACTTCTAAGGACCATCCTTACTGTTCTTCCTCCAACACAGATTCGTTTGTTTGTTCTTCTGGTAGTTCATGGTACTTTTAACAGTCTCCTCAAATGTCAATTCTTCTACATTCTTCCTTATTTATTGTTCAATTTCCACATACATATGAGGTTATTGAAAATACCATGGCTTGGGTCAGGTGTAACTTAATCCCCAAACTGACATTTTTGCTCTTGAACACTTTATAGAGGTCTTGTGCAGAAAATTTGCCTAATACAGTATGTTGTTTGATTTTTCGTCTGCTGCTTCCATGAGTGTTGTTGCTTGATCTGAACAAAATGAAGTATTTGACTTCAATCTTTTCTCCATTTACCTTGATGTTATTTATTGGTCCAGTGCTATAGTGTAAGGATTTTTGTTTTATTAAGGTTAAGGTGCGACCATACTAAAGGGTGTGGTCTTTTGATCTCCAATAAATATTTTAAATCCGTATTGTTTTCAGAAACTTGTATCATCTGTATATCACAGGTTGCTAATTTGTCTTCCTCCAATTCTCGCACCACATACTTCTGCATATAATCCTGTTTCTAGGATTATTTGCTGATGTAGATATATTAAGTATTGTGAAAGAATATAGTCCTAGAACACACTTTTCCTGATTTTAAACCATTGAGTGTCCCCTTGTTCTGTTTGAATGACTGCCTTTGTTACAAGTACTTCATGAGCACAATGTTATCCAAAACTTGTCACATGCCACACAATCAAAAGCCTTTGCATAGTCAATAAAGCACAGATAAATATATTTTCGGTATTCTCTGCTTTCAGCAAAGATCTATCTGATGTCAGCAATGAGAGATCTCTTTCCACATTTTTGTTTGAATCCGGCTTGAGCCTCTGGAAGTGCCCTTCTGTCTTAGGCTGGATTTTCTAGAGATGCTAAATCAGTGAAATTATATATACATATAATATATATATATATGGAGAAATTTATTATCTTACAAATGTAAAATTCCAGCTCTCCTGAGGGAAATAGAGTCCCTCCGGTGTGTCTGTTATATTGACAGCAGGCCACACCCTCAAGGAAGCATCCTTTTAATTGACTGGTTTATCATAATCCCTCATCATAGAACTGACTAACCTATATTAGGTTTCATAACCATGGGAATAAGCACATCCCAACTGCTAAAGCTTTAGAAATCCTGGCCCAGTCAAGTTGACATGAAACTCTATCCATTATACCTATCAATGTACTGTTGTTGCCATTTTTGAATTATCTTTAGCACATTTTAGTTTCATGTGATGTTAATGACATTGTCCGATGGTTTTTGCATTTTGTTAGGTAACCTTTCTTTGGAATGGGCACAGATATGGATCTCTTCCAATCAGTTATCCAGAAAGCTGTCTTCCAAATTTCTTGGCATAGATGAGTGAGTGTCCCCAGTACTGCATCAGTTTGTTGAAAGATTTCAATTTGTATTTCATCAATTTCCAGAATCTTGTTCTTCAAACCATACCAAATATCTGAGGTTAACCACAGACCTTTAAAATAAAAAGTCATATCAAAACCAATAATATAAATTTATTGAGGTTGCATTTCAGCTAACTGAAATATGAAACCCACTGCCAGGGAGTTAGTTTTGATTCATAGGCCACCCTATGAGTCAGAACATTTCAACTGATGGTGGTGGTGATAGTGTGCCATGGAGTCAGTTCCGACTCCTAGTGACCCTGTACAGGGTTTCTGAGGCTATAAATCTTTATGGGAGCAGAAAGCCTCATCTTTCTCCTGTGGAATGGCTGGTAGTTTTGAACTGCTGACCTTGAGGTTAGTAGCCCAACTCATAACCAATATGCTACCAGAGCTCCTAATAGTTCAACTACACAGTGAAAAATCTTCCAAAGATGAGAAAACTTTCAGATAATCTCATATCCCATTCCATCAGCATTGTCATGGAAACAGAGCCAGAATAGTGTGTTTTAACAATTTTTCCTAAAACACACCTTCTAGTTAGACCCTAGATTTCCCATTTCTTTAAAAATGCGAGCACAGGAGATAGGGCTAGATGCCATTCTAAGCAGGCACACTACACAGACCCTCTGCAACAAAGATTTGGGAAACTGAATAAAATAGACTCAGGTGATAATCCTGGAACCTGGAACTTCAGAGGAAAGGTTAAAAAAGTAGATTGAATACTTAATGGACAGGAGACTTACTGGTGAATGGTCTGCCAGCCAGCTGGCGAGAAGGCAATGGGATGATACATACAAAATTATAAAAGGAAAAAAATGCCAAGCAAGAATCATATACCCAACAAATCTGTTCCTCAAATACGATGACAAAATTAAGACATTTTCACATCCACACATAATCAAGGACAAGTCTTGGATTTATAAATATGATCCAAAGAGCAAGGTCCAGTTGAAAAAGTGGTTTGCAAGGATATCTTCTGGGTCAGTTAATTTCAAGGCAGAGAAGACTGCCCAGAAGTTTATACCAATTGTTTTTTTGAATTCCCAAGGAATAATCTTGATAGAAAGGAGCTCTGGTAGCATAGTGGCTACAAGTTGGGCTGCTATCCTCAAGGTCAGCAGTGTGAAACTACCAGTGGATCAGTGGGAGAAAGGTGAGGCTTTCTGCTCCCATAAAGATTTACAGCCTCGAAAACCTTATGCAGGGTCGCTATGAGTTGGAACCGACTCCATGGCACATAACCACTACCACCACCAATTTTGATTGAGGAGTGTGATGACTCTGGACTGGGAACCACAAGGTCTGCAGTTCAAGCCTACCAACTGCTCCTTTAGAGAAAAATGAGGCTTTCTGCTCTTGGCAATGATTTACAGCCTTGGAAACCCTATACAGGGTTCTTATGAGTCGGAACTGACTTGATGCTACTTAATAGCTATAACAATCTTGATAGATTTTTCTCAAAGACCCCACAGGATGACCATCTGGGCTTATTATGAAGAAGTTTTATGAAAAATAAAAAATTGCACTATTGAGAAAAATACTAGAAAAATTGCACCAGGGAATTTTTCCCTTCATTATTTTAGAGTAGCAAGGGTCCTCCTATACCAATTTCATTAGCAAATATTTATCTTTCCCTATATAAAGCTTTGATCTTGCCCTTTCAGCCTTCTTTTTGTCAAATTCAAAGAACACAATTTGAGGATCAAGAGGATAGCAAAACTGTTATTTTGATATTGTAAGCCTGAAATGTGGGGGAGGGAGACTTTTTTTCAGGAAAAGGGTAAAGAGATTGGAACACCACCTTCAGAAGTGCATAGATGGAGAATATGTTGAGAAATAATTACTACATATTTTCGTACTTTTGTTTAATAAAGGTTTCTATGATTTTGTAGCAATACTTTATATTTTGTATATTTTAAATAATAGCTTTATATTTTGGTATTTATGTTTAATGAAGGTTTCTATGATTGTTTTAGTAGCAAAACTTTTTTACTTACCCTCATTGTATACATAGTATATGATTCTAATTATATGAAGGTCAAAAAAGGCCAGTTTATGATGAACAACAAACAACCCCCCATTGCCATAGAATTGATTCTAATAACCAGTTTGTAGAGTACATAGTACAAAGTTGAACTTCTCCTTAGGGTTTCTGATACTGTAAATCTTGAAGAGAACAGTCAGTCTCATTTTTTCCTTTGGAGCTACTGGTGGATTTGAACTGCTGACCTTATAGGTAGCAGACCAACAGTTAACCTACAGTGCCACCAGGGCTCCTTATTCATAATGATACAAAAAAAAAAAAAAGTTTTTTGAATGGCAATAATCATAATCATGAGCAAACTTGCAGAATTGATAGAAATAGTCTCTCTTTATGTGGGTGATCTATCAAAACTTACATTTAAAATCCATACATTTCAATATTTATAAAATATACTTAAATAAAAACTGCTTTTCTTCTAGTCCTTGCTCTTAGAAAGAAAGAAAGAAAGAAAGAAAGAAAGAAAGAAAGAAAGAAAGAAAGATGAATGAATCATTAAAAAGTGATTCAGGAAATCTGGTAGCATGAGAATAACTCTGGTGAAAGAAGTTTATGCCTTGTGTTGTCTTTTCAAATTGTCTGAACTGATGGTATGTAAAGATTAGGCATGCAAATACTATCAATAAAAATAACACTGTGTATGTAGCAAGTGCACTTATCTATAGATGAAAGAAGATACACTTTTTTTTTTCTGAGCAGCATAGACTCTGGCATGCAGCTCTCAAATAGGTGAAGGGTTGCTTTGGCTGAAGTGGGAGAAGAAATAGGGCAAGAGCTGATTCTTCCTTCCTTTTTTCCCTTTCTCTCCCAGACAGTCAACCCTGAAGCACTTTTGCTCAGGAGGAAAGAATTTGAAAACCACAGAGGGCAGAGATTCTTTTGTGTCAAACTTGCCACACTGGCTTCCAATAAAAAATCATAGTAAATACTGTTGTGGAACTTCAAAGCTTGACTGGAAATAATTTCTCAGCTTGTGACTCTCTAAAGAAAAACAGAGTCAGAATTCCCTGACCTCATCTCCTCACTCACAGCACACACCCTGTTCAGAGTGAATTTAAAGTCCGTTGTTTAAATGCTCAATTCCTTTCCATCTCAGGCCCCTTAGTAGCCACACTCATGACCCTGCATGTCAGTGTCCTGTATACATAGGGATGAATAAATGTTACTAGCTTTTGTTCAAATGGCTTTTTCATTTCTAACTTTTTTTAAATTTAATTTTATTACTCTGTTCTTATTTCATGCTTTTTAAAAATAAGTATCTCTACTTGCTTTCTTAGTGCTTTTCCTCCCATTCTTTGTGGGACTCAGGAAAGAAAGGCATATCCATGATTATAAATCCTCCTTTATGAGAATTCATGTTCTGAAATTCTCCACAAAACTCCTTGAATTGGAAAATCAGTGAGGAGAGAAAAAAGTCACAGGGAAGGACACACATTAAATAAATAAAAAGCAAATGTGGAATTGGTTTGGAAGGAATACCTAAGGTGCATCTTGCGTAAAGCATAGTAAGATTACCCCTGGTGTACCTTGCTTGCTTCATCTTAAAAATGAGTTTTAAATATTAATAAATGAATGATTAGTTTAGCCTTATGACTTATTGCTCTAATAAAATGAGTGTTGAAGTGCTAATTAAGACCGATTTGAATGTGCTATTGCTATTCTAACAGACCTCCTTAATTCAATAATTAGGAAGCATGAAATGCAGTTTAATAGACATAATTTGATGATATAAAATTGTTCATCTGGTATGAGGTCTTTGTGTTTATTAATTCATCTCAGGTCACATGGAAAATGACTCTTCCATAATTCCTCCAGAAAGGCTATTTTTCCCTTGATGTCCTTGAAAGTAGTATGCTGGAAAACCAATGGTGAGGTCTCTATAATGCAGTCTCTGTTATCAACTCTATGATCTTGAACAAATCACACCATCTTTCTAAACTGAACAGTTTGTTCATGATATGTATCTTTTTCTTTCCCTCTAAGTAGCTGCTGAGGCTGCTTACATACAAATACCTCATAGGACTTGGTTACTTGATATAGAGTTTAAGGGTCATGGTTTCATGGGAAATTCTAGTAAATTGGTCTAAAAACATATTTAGTGCTTATGTTCCACCTCCAAGTTCATTGCATAAAGTCTGAACATAAAAACTTACAAGTGGCCACCCAAGGTACAACAATTCATCTCTATTCATCTGGAGCAACAGAGAAAGACGTTATGGAACATGTGACTAATTTCCTCCATGAACAAGTGTCTCCTTTGCCAAGAGACCAGCATTGCCTGGTGCCCAGCTACCGTTACTAGGCATTTTGATTAAAAATTCCATAGAAAAATCCTGATCAAAAGGGGGAAAATGAGGAAAAGAATTTCAAATTCTCATGCATTCCAGACTTTGTGGAGCAATGGATGCATGACCTCCTGAAACTATTGCTCAGAGATTGTCTCAGTTTCTTTAATGGGATCACCATAATCCCCAGTTGACTCAATGTTTAGTAGTAACAACAGTAATCATAATTTATCCCCTAATAAAGAGCTCTGGTAGCGTAGTGGTTATGAATCGGACTGCTAACCTCAAGGTCAGCAGTTCGAAACTACCAGCTGTTCCATGGAAGAAAGATGAGGCTTTCTGCTCCTAGAAAGATTCACAGCCTCGGAAACCCTGTACAGGGTTGTTATCAGTCAGAAGTGACTCCATGGCACATATCCATAAGAGTCCTGGTGTGGCTCTGTGGGTTAATATGCCAGACTGCAAAGCCATTTGAACTGCAAGGTCAGTGGTTCAAGCTCACCAACTGTTCCTCAGAAATCCTATACAGGATCGCTATGGGGCAATACCGACTCAACAAACTTAACAACAACATAGGAGAAAAATCAAGATATATTACTTAATAGTAGAGGACCATTTTCACATGTAGAATAACATGTTCTAATACTTACGAAGTTAAAAAAAAAAATGATCTTGTTGTGCTTTGACTAGGTTTCTGGTATGGTGCCATACCATAAAGCACTGACTGGACTTCAAACCATAAAGTCCGCAGGTAGAATCCTCCACCTACTCTGTGCAAGAAAGGTGAGACGTTCTGCTCCCTTGCAGACTTAAAGTCTTGAAAACCATATACAGTGTCGCTATGAGCCTAAATCAGTTCAACAGTGATTCACAACAACATATGATAGATAAATAGATAGACTTTTTTTTTTTTTTTAACCTCTCCCTTCATTCAAGTTAATACATCTACCCTCTAGTTAGTGATTTTCCCTTCCTCCCCTCCCACCCTGGAGTCCTGGTGTGGTGCTACAGGATAATGTACTGGACCAAAAATTTGACTGCATTTAGTAAACCCTCCTAGCCCGGTAAGCATTAAAAAATGCTACTTTCAGTGTGAAAACTTTTTCTTGACTTTTTATAATAGTGATCTCATATAATATTTGTACATTTGTGATTTCACTCAGCTTAATGTCCTCCAGGTTTATCCACAAAATGAATGTTTCACAAATTCATCATTATTCTTTAATGTTGCATAGTCTTCCATTGTGTGTATGTACCATAGTCTATTTATCTGTTCTTTCATTGGTAAGCATTTAGGGTGTTTCCATCATTTTGATATTTTGAGTAGTACTGTGAGGAACATTTGTGTACATATATCAATTTATGCCGTGGCGCTTATTTCTCTAGGATATGTACCAACTATTGGGATTGATAGATCATATGGTATTTCTACTACCAACTTTTTAAGAAAGCACAAGACTGTTTGCCAAAATATTGCATCATTTTATCATCCTATCCATAATGTATTCCAGCACTCATCTGTCAGTTTGTTGTACTATGGCAGCTTGCATGTAGCTGTGATTCTGGAAGCTATGCCACTGGTATTTTAAATACCAGTAGAGTCACTTAAAGGAGCTCTGGTAGTGTAGTGGTTACAAATCGGGCTGCAAACCTCAAGATCAGCAGTTTGAAACTACCAGCTATTCCACTGGAGAAGGATGAGGCTTTCTGTTCCTGTAAAGATTTATAGCCTCGGAAACCCTGTAGAGGATCACTATGATTTGGAACCAACTCCACGGCATATAACCACCACCAGGGTCACTTAAGGTGGACAAGTTTCAGTTGAGCTTCCAGACTAAGACAGACTAGAAAGGAGAAATAGACTACTTCTGAATACTTAGTCATCGAAAGCCTTATGAATAGCACCAGAATACTGAATACTGAAACAGGATGAAGAGCATTAGAATATTGTCAGATACAGTGCAGAAAGATGAACCCCACAGGTTGAAAGGCACTCAAAATACAACTGGGGAAGAGTTGCCTCTTGATGATGCAAATGGAATATATGAAGTATGAATCTAGGAAAACTAGATGTTGTGAAACATTAAATGGAATGCATAAACATCGAAATCCTAGGCATTAGTGAGTTGAAATGGAATGGTATGGGCCATTTTGAATCTGAAAATCACATGGTTTATTATGCCAGGAATGTCAAATTTAAGAGGAATGGCATCACGTTCATCATCAAAAAGAGCATTTCAAGATCTGTTTTGAAATATAAAGCTGTCTGTAATAGAATAATATCCATATGCCTACAAGGAAGACTAGTTAATACAACTATTGTTCAAATTTATGTACCAACTAGTAAAGCCAGTGATGATAAAATTGAAGAATTCTACCAACTTCTTCAGTATGAAATTTATCAAATATGTAATCTAGATGTATTGGTTATTACTGGTGATTGGAATGCAAAGGTTAGAAGCAAAAAGTAAGAATCAGTTGATAGGAGAAAAAAAAAATGGCATGGTGCTAGAAATTATGCTGGAGATCACATGATAGAATTTTGTAAGACCAGTGACTTCGTCATTGAACATACCTTTTTAAAACAGCATAATAGATGACTGTACACATGGACCTCACCAGATGGAATGCACAGAAATCAAATTGACTACATATATGAGAAGAGATGGTGGAAAAGCTCCATATCATCAGCCAAAACAAGGCTAGGGGCAGGCTGTGGAACAGACCATCAATTACTCCTAGGCAAGTTCAGGTTGAACTTGAGCCAAAATATGACCTTGAAACTATCCTACCTGAACTTAGAGCTCATCTGAAGAACAGATCTGTTGAATTAGACATTAACGACTGAAGATCATAAGAATTGTAGGATGACATCAAGAACATCATACAGTGATTGACTCCTACAAGAATAAGCAAGTTGTTCGCCGGGAAGCCATGAAGGCAAGCAATCAAGTCCCTTCATTACAAACCCCCATCTAAGACTGGAATTCAAAGGGAGCACATGAGCAGACATGTAAGCTTGCTGGCCACCACATTGGTATACTGGTGAGTGGAAGAGGGGAAAAGGCAGCAATGAAGAAATGGGCTGAGTTCAACTGCAGTCCATTGACTCCCATTGACCTGGAGAAGAGAGAGAGAAAAGGAAGGGCTGCTTGGTCCAAAGTGTGGTGAAACCTGGGGACATGTGAGCCCATGGACAAGGACATAGCCATGGAGGGCAAGAGCTGAGGGTGAAGCATCCAGCTGATATGAAGTGAGGAGAAATGTATAAGAACACCCAAACTTGCAGTTAGTACCCATCTGACCTAGCCATGATGGCTTGATAATAAGAACTTGATTAGAGGGAGATAAAAAAAAAAAAGGTGTATTTTTTGATAAAGGAAATGAGTGTAAATTGCTACAATTTGATGAACTTGACCTATACTCAAGGATACAGTAACTCAAAATACCAACATAGAGGGAAGGAGTCTTCACATCAAGTATCAATGCTATCCCCTCTGTATACAGGGTAGATAGGGATGGGCAACTTAGAAATTGGCTACCTAAAATGAGGGGACAATAAAGGAATGAAGTGACTGGCCTACAAGTTTTCAAGAGAGAATTTAGTTTAAGAGTGTTCGGGGAAGGTAGAATCCTCACCGAATAGTTCTTATCTTTTCTAGATGGGTCTGGGAAAAGATAGGGATAAGGTTCTTATGATTCAATAGTGGGTACTATTATTATCATGACTAATTGCAATTGTCACAACTGTAAAGATAGAAATTTTGTAACAAAAATGGGGGAATAGTTAATCTTATAGTCCAGAAACAGAGGACACTAGGATCATCAAGGGAGAAGAGCACAAGTGGAATGCAGGACCCTATCCAGAGAAGCAGCAACAAGAGACATGAAGACAGAGATGGGTACATGGAGAGAGGGAGCAGCTGAGAACTCTAGATTCATGGAAAGAGAGGGATTGAGAGTTGATGTCCAGGAGGCAGGCTTGCAGAATGTGCCCTTTGGTTGTTTAAATTATTATATATGCCTGATTGTTTAAAAAGAGAGAGATAAAATGAATAGCGAGAAATACTGTTAATGATGGTACATGGAGGGGGTTATAATCATTGTAATAGAACAAAGTATATGATTTGTTGAATGTAAAACTGATGATCTGCCCTGTAAACTTTTACTCAATTCACAATAAAAACTTTAAAAAAAAGAAAAGAAAAAAGAACATCATACAGGAAGAAAGCAAAAGAAGACAAAATATAAGGAAAAGACTAAAATGGATGTTAGAAGAGACTCTGAAACTTGCTTTCCAGTGTAGAGATGCTAAAGCAAATGGAAGAAATGAGGAGATAAAAGAGCTGAACAAAATTTCAAAGGGCAGCTCAAAAAAGCAAATTCAAATATTATCATGAAATGTGCAAAGACCTGGAGCTAGAAAACCAAAGGGAAGAACACATTCAGCATTTTTCAAGCAGAGGAAACTGGAGAAAAAATTCAAGCCTCAACTTGAAATTTTTAAGAATTCTATGGACAAAATATTGAATAATGCAGAAAGAATCAAAAGAAGATTGAAGGAATATACAGAGTTAATGTACCAAAAAGAAACGGCAGTGGTCTACCATTTCAAGAGGTAGCATATCATCAAGAGTCAGTGATACTGCAGAAAGAACTCCAAGGTACACTGAAGACATTGACAAAGGACAAAGCTCTGGATATTGATGGAATACAAATTGTAATCTTTCAACAAACTGATGCAGCAGCACTGGAGGCACTCACTCATCTATGACAAGAAATTTGGGAGTCAGCTACCTGGCCAATTGCTTGGAAAGGATCCACATGTGTGCCCATTCAAAGAAAGGTGATTTAATGAAATGTGGAAATCATCCAACAATATCAGTGATATCACATGCAAGTCAGATTTTACTAAAGATAATTCAAAATGACTACAATGGTACACTGACAAAGAGAGCTTCCAGAGGTTCAAGCCAGAATCAGGCAAGGATGTGGAATGAGTGATATAATTGCTCACATCAGATGGACCTTGCCTGAAAGCAGAGAATACCAGAAAGGTGTTTATCTGTGCATTAATGACTATGCAAAGGATTCCAACTGTGTGGATTATGACAAACTATGGACAACAATGTAGAGAATGAGTATTCCAGAACACTTAATTGTGCTCATGAGGAACCTGTACACACAGACCAATGAGGCAGTTGTTCAATTAGAACAAGTCGAAAATCAGGAAAGGTTGAAAGTCAGGAAAGTTGTATGCCAGGATTGTATTCTTTCACCATATGCATTCAATCTGTATGCTGAACAAATCATCTGAGAAACTGGATTATATGAAGAAAAACATGGCATCAGGATGGTAGGGAGACTCATTAACAACCTGTGACATACAGATGATACAACTTTGCTTACTGAAAGCAAAGAGGACTTAAAATACTTACTGATGAAGATCAAAGACCACAACTTTTGGTGTGGGTTGCACCTCAATGTAAAGAAAACAAAAATCCTCACCACTGGGCCAATAAATAACATCAAGCTAAATAGAGAAAATATTGAAGTTATCAAAGATTTTATTTTTGCTCAGATTATATCAACACACATGGAAGCAGCCATTAAGAAATTAAACGATGTCTTTAAAGTGTTCAAGAACAAAGGTGTCAGTTTGAGAACTAAGGTGTTACCTGACCCAAACCAAGGTATTTTCAATAATGTCAAATACATGTGAAAGTTTGACAATGAATAAAGAAGACCATAGAAGAATTGATGTATTTGAGTTATGGTGTTGGGGGAGAATATTAAAAGTACTATGGTTTGCCAAATGAACAAACATAGCTATGTTGGAAAAAGTATAGCAAGAATGCTTCTTAGAAGCCAGGATGGCCAGACTTCGTCTCTCATACTTTGGACATATTACCAGGAAAGACCAGTTCCTGGAGAGGGATATCATGTTTGATAAAGTGGAGGGACTGAGAAAAAGAGGAAGACCCCAATGAGATGAATTGGCACAGCAGTAGCAGCAATGGGCTCAGGTATAGCAATGATTGTGAGGTTGGCCCAGAACTAATTGCTATGAGTTGGTACCGACTCAATGGCATCTAACAACAACTGTGCATTTCAGCTCACTAATGCCTAGGATATCAATGTTGATGCATTCCTTTTCATTTTTGAAATTTTCCAGTTTCCCTAGATTCATACTTTGTATGAATGATTCATCCAGGTTCCAACTCTTAATGAATGCTTGCAGTTGTTTCTCCTCATTTGAGTTGTGTCGCATCAACAAATTAAAGTCCCAAAGGCTTTACTTCATTTGTGTCATCAGGGCAAACTCTATTTTGAGGAGGCAGCTCTTCCCTAGATGTATTTTGAGTTCCTTCAAACCTGAGGGGCTCATCTTTCAGCACTATATCTGCCAATATCCTGTTGGTATTCATTATGTTTCAATATTCAATATTCTGGTGCTATTTGACAGTATTTCACTGTTATTAATGAGGTTTTCAGTGGTTAAACATTTGGAGGTAGTCCACCTCTCCTTCTTCCTAGTCTTTCTTAGTCTGGAAGCTCAGATGAAATCTGTCCAACATGGTGGCTTAATTGGCATTCAAAATATCAGTGGCACAGCTTCCAGCATCTCAGCAACATGTAAGCCACCACAGTGCAACAAACTGACAGACAAGTGGTAGGTTCTGACTCAGTGACCCAATATAGGGTTTCCAAGACTGTAAATCTCTGCGGGAGTAGAAAGCCTCATCTTTCTATCTTATCTCTCTACTGCTGGAGGACTCAAACCACTGAACTTGTGGTTCATAGTGCAGTGTTAACCTTAAAGAGCCTCTATGTTCCCATTACTTTGCTGTTTCTGTTGTTGTTAAGTATCATCAAGTCAATTCCAATTCATAGTGACCCTGTGTAAGGTTTCCTAGAAGTGGCTGGTGAGATTGAACCACAGACTTTGCAGTTCACGTCATACATAAATTCCCTGTCAAACTTCTCACAATTTTGACCTCTTATTCAATTACTGGCTTCATCATTCATAACACCTGTGTAATTACAGTTTCTTTTCAGAGAAACTTTAATAGAGGTCCTTTATATATTTTTATTCTGAATTCATTAATGATAAATATCTTGTGTGTTGTTGTTTTTTCCTTTGATAATCTAATGTAATTCCTTGCTTCTTGGCTAATTCAATAAAACCTTACATGATTCTGAATTTGGACATAAAATGTGAAGCATGACATGGTGAGAATTAAAATTGATTAGGATGGAAGGTTGTGAGTGCCTATTCCTGTTGTTTATGTAACAATGTGTGGCACTGTGGGTTAATGTGCTACACTGCACAATCGGTTTGAACTGCAAGGTTGGTGGTTCAAGCTCACCAATCGCTCCTTGGAAAACCTCTAGACGGTCGCTATGGGTCGGAACCAACTCGACAGCACTTAACAACAACAACAACAACATGGACATGTTTACTTCTCTATAACCACTGCCATGGAGTTGATTGTAACTCTTTGTGAACCTTTTATAGGATTTCCAAAAGTGTAAATCTTCACAGAAGCAGACAGCCTAATCTATGTTCCTTAGATTGACTGGTAAGATTGAACGGCTAATGCTATGGTTAGCAGCTAGCTCAATGTCTAAACCAGGTTGCTGTTAAAATCACATGGAAATAATTGATCAGAAAATGTTTTGAAAACTGAGAGTTCTATACTAAGCCTAGATTTGGTCAACGTAGTAATGCATGACAAAGCCTAATGTGTTGACTTTCCCCCAGCAAAACCGGTTTGTACAAAGACTTTCCTGGCCTCACACTTGCATCTTCAATTAAGTGACTATCTCTTAAGGCTTCAGCCCTCAGTGTTCAAAAACAAACTCGGCACCTTCCTACCAGAACCTGTGACTCTACAAAGCTTGATGATATGTATTCGCGGGTCCTTCGGGCTTCTTTTTAATATCTGAATGAAGAGAACATTGAATGAGATAGAAAAAAGGGAGGAATATTAGCTGATGTTTGGCCATTTTTAATGGTCTAGTAGGATGCTCTTCTTTAGGTAAATCTCAGAACTTTGAGTAAAAGGCTCATGCGGTTTTTTATTCTATCCTTAGCTTTGCAAAGTCTTGGTGTAACCTGCTTTGTGTTTGTAAAAGATTTGAGAAATCATATAGGAGACACTTCTTTCACAGCCTGAGTGGGTTTTGAGTCACAGATTGTGGGAGGCATACATGACATCTGTCTGCTTTTTCTTCCTCATGACTAAAATTATAACAGTTTTGATGTTATAAACTCTCAGGAATTAAAGCAAATTTAAGTGGTTTCTAAATAGTCAATTCTGATCAGAATTGTGCCACACAAAGACAGGACCTGAAGGTTGATTGTTTTAAAACTTTATTGTTGTTCTTGTCAAGTGCCATGCAATTGATTCAGACTCAAAACAATCCTGTATTAGGGTTTCTGAGGAATGACTGATGGATTTGAACTGCCGCCTCTCAGCAGTTCAGTGCTTATCCTACAGTACCATGAGAATTTCTCCTTTTTATGACACCAAAATGCATGCTAGTGAGAGTGCCAGCATGAATATGTGTGAAGTCTACTCTCTTCAAAAGTATTTATAAATAGAAGAAACATACCTTTTAGAAACAGACTTAAGATAGGCTGGAGGATGCCGATATGATTAAAGGTTAGTCTTTGGCATTCACAGCAAAGTAATTTAAGCTATTTAAATTTCAAAGGAAAGAGCTCTGGTAGTGTAGTGGTTGAGTCAGGCTGCTAACCTCAAGGTCAGTGAGTTCAAAACTACCAGCGGTTCTGCAAGAGAAAGATGAGAATTTCTGCTCCTGTAAAGATTTACAGCCTCAGAAACCCTATACAGAGTTGCTATGAGTCGGAACTGATTCCACGGCACACCACCACCACCACCACCACCACCAAGCTTCCAAGGACATGAAACTCCAAGGACTCCAGTGCAAAGAGAGCAAGAGAAGAGTGACTTCTGACAAGTTAGAAGAAAACACTATAAGAAGAGTTCAGGAAGGACCCTTCTCTAATGAAGAAAGTAAAAGTAGATGGAGGAAAAGTCAGAGCTGCATCTCAAGCAGAACCATTGAATCAGTCTGCCAGATTTCTGGGTCTATAATTTGCTAGTGCAAAGATGATACAAAGGTTCTTTTCAAGACTGGCACCAGAATTACTATAAATAGGCAAAGCATACTATGAGAAAGATAATAAATTCTAGTGCTTGTCTTACTGTATATTTGTATATTTATACATGGCAATTAGACATAGTGAAAACATGATGCTGATTATGTTAATAAGTAATTATGTTAATAAGTAATTATGCACTTAGAAGAAATACACAGTTGACTGACTGACAGGCCTCTTTTCTTTAAATGCTTAAGAGGTTCTCTCAGCCTGCTCTGGGGAAGTAAACACCACCTTGACCTATTTAAGAGGATCACCAATGGAGTCCAGGAGGATGTAAGTGCCTGAGAGAAGGCTAGTATAAACATAGATCTCAATATGATTGATTACAAGTGATAGACTGCTGGATTCCAACACTGAGTCACTGAGATTGTTGTTGTTAGGTGCTATTGAGTGTGTTCCAACTCATAGCGACCCTATGCACAATAAAATGAAACACTGCCCAGTCCTGTACCATCCTTACAATTGTTCTTACACTGAAGTCCATTGCAGCTGCCACTGTGCCATTTCATCTTATTGAAGGTATTCCTCTTTTTTGTTGACACTGCACTCTACCAAGCATAATGTCCTTTTCCAGGCACTGGTCCCTCCTGATAATATGTCTGAGAGACAAAGTTTTCACATCCTTGCTTCCAAAGAGTATTCTGGTTGCACTTCCAACACAGACTTGGTTGATCTGCCCATAGTACTTTCAATATTATTCTCCAACAACTTAAATATATCAATTATTCTATGGTCTTCCTTACCCATTGCCCAACTTTTGCATGCATGTGAGGCTATTAAAAATACCATGGCTTGGGTCAGGTGTACCTTAGTCCTCAAACTGATATCTTTGCTCTTTAACACTTTAAAGAGCAACAAATTTGTGCAGAAGATTTTTCTAGTGAAATATGTTGTTGATTTCTTGATTGTTGCTTCCATGAATGTTGATTGTGAATCCAAGTAAAATGAAGTCTCTGGCAACTTCAATCTTGTCTTAATTTATCAATATGCTATTTATTGCTCTAGTTGTGAGGATTTTTGTTTTCTTTACATTGAGGTGCAATCCATTTGGAAGGTTGTGGTGTTTGATCTTCATCAGTAAGTATTTTAAGTCCTTTTCACTTTAAGCAAGCAAGGTTATATGATCTGCATATGGTGAGTTATAAATGAGTCTTACTCCATTCCTGATACTTTGTTCTTCTTATAAACCAGATTTTTGGACCATTTGCTCAACATGCAGATTGAATACGTACAGTGAAAGAATACAGCCTTCGCACACACATTTCCTGACTTTAAACCATTAAGTATCCCCTTGTTCTCTTCAAACAATTACCTCTTCGCTTCTCTTGATCACAATCAATTGTTCTGAAATACCTAGTCCTAGCAATGCTATTCATAATTTGTCTGTTAATTTATCATACTGTGGTAGCCTGCATGTTGTTGTGATGCTGGAAGCTATGCCACTGGTATTTTAAATGACAACAGGGTCACTCATGGTGGACAGGCGTCAGCGAAGCTTTCAGACTAAGACAGACTAGGAAAAAGGAGAGGTGAACTACTTCTGAATGTTCTAAAACGTTATGATAAATTGCTTGAGATTCATACAGATATAACAAAAAGCAAAAAAGAAATGTCTTTTTCCTTAAAAATCAAAAACAAAATTTTTACTATTCAAATATTTTATAAGTAAAGGGCTTTCCAGAATCAGCACAAGAAACAATTAGTAAAGAAAGACAGCGCCCATGGCAAGTATTTTCCTGGAAAATGAATCTTATAAAAATAATTTTTACTTTCCATTATTTTTGTCTTCTTTCACTGAGGGAGTCTTTGAGAAAATGTCTTTGCCTTCTGGAGAGATGTAAAGCAAACAGAAGCTCTGATTAAAAAGTGCAGCTTTCCATATGGATGATAACAGTTGTTCAACCCAGGCTAAGATTATTCCAATAAACTGGTGATAATAGTTCAGGGAAATTGACAGCTGAGGAGCTCAAAAAGCTGAAATAACTACCTCCTTTGCCCCTTTCCACTCTACATTTTTTTCCCTGCACTTTCCAATGACATTATAAACAGATGACATTCAGATGGGGGAGTATATAAATCTGACAAGGGACAGAGGATCTGAAGGCAAGAATTATGTTAACATTTAAATTGATGGGAAAAAGAGTAATTCTTTTGTAGATGTAGATTTTATAGATAAGAAACTAGGTACTGTATTTTTATGCAAATAACATACATGTTACATTTTTTTTCGACAGGCATGCCTTCCTTCCACCCCCTTTAGGTATTTACCTAAGCACACTGTGCTAATTTGTTTTACATGTGACCCTGGTGTGGTGCTGTGGGTTAATGCACCAGACTAAAAAACCATTTGAACTGCAAGGTCAGTGGTTCAAGCTCACCAGCTGTTCCTTGGAAACCCTATACAGGGTCGTTATGGGTCGGAACCGACTTGACTTAACAACAACAACAACAATACAAATTAAATCCTGATGTGGCACTGTAGGTTAAGGTGCCACTGGATAGCAAGGTCAGTTTGAACTGCAAGTTCAACTGTTGGAACTCATCAGCTACTCCTTGGACACCCCGTATAGGGTCGCTATGTGTCAGAATTGACTCATAGACACGTAAAAACAGCATACAATTTAGCATAACATGCTTAGGAAAATACCTCAGTTGGTGGGAGGGGAGAGTATGGTTGTCAAAAAAAAAGTATAATATGCACATTATTTGTTTTAAAATATAGTTAATAGTTCCATCAGCTTTGGCACTTACTGTAGTTCTCAAACACACTGGGTTTGGCGCTGAGGTAGTTTACAGTAATGCCATTTTCTTCAGATAACTAACTTCCTATGAGTTCCTGACTGGTACAAACCATTAACAAGCTCAACTGCTAACTAAAAGGTTGGAAACTTAAATCTGAGTAGAAGTACCTCAGAAGAAAGGTCTGGAAAACTACTTCTGAAAAATAAGCCTGCGAAAACCCCACGGAGCACAACTCTGCTTTGACACATAAGGCATCTCCATGAATCGGCATCGACTCCAAGGCAACTATTTGTTGCCAACCTGGAGCCACTGTTTGAGTGATCTGTCCTGCAGATGTCCTACTGCCTTAAAAAGCTAGATTACTGGTCTGCTACAGCTATACAGAGAAGGCCCAAGCAGATCAACTCCCCATGGAAGGAGACTACCGGTGTGTTTTGAAACTACTGCCAAATAGATTAACTGTCAAGATTTAAATGTGAAGATCTGCCTTTATTCTTCCCTAAGTGATAAGTCATAAGTTAAGTGCCATGGAGTAGGTTCCAACTCATAGTGACTTTGTATGGATTTCCAAGGAGTGACTGGTGAGTTTGAACCGTTAACCTCATGGTTCAAATTGACCTTGCAGTCTAGTATTTATCCTACAGCACCTCCCAATGACCCCAAGGTGTTCCTACTAGATTAGAATACTGTTAATTATGCCCACTCTGCATTCTTTGGTGTTACTATGCCAAACTGAGTTTCCAACAAGTATAATCAAATCAAAGAATTAGAATAAACTAGAGCTGTTGAATGAAGTTGAAGTATGAACTTGTTGTTGTCAGGTGCCATCAAGTTGGAACTGACTCATAACGACCCCATGCACAGCAGAATGAAACAACGTCCGATCCTGGGCCAACCTCACTACCGCTGCCACACTTGACGCCATCAATGATGCAACCTGGCTGATCCATCTCACTGGGGGTCTTCCTCTTTTTCTCTGACCCTCCACCTTACCCAGCATGACATCCTTCTCCAGCAACTGTTCTCTTCGGACAATGTGTCCAAAGTATGAGAGACGAAGCTTAACCATCTTGGCCTCCAAGGAGCACTCTGGCTGCACTTCTTCCAAAACAGATCTATTGGTTCTTTTGGCAGTCCATGGCACTTTCAGTATTCTCCTCCAACACCACAACTCAAACGCATCAATTCTTCTACGATCTTCATTATTCAATGTCCAGCTTTCGCATCCATATGAGTTTATTGAAAATACCATGGCTTGGGTGAGGCGCACCTTATTCCTCAAGCTGACATCTCTGCTCTTCAGTATTTTAAAAAGTTCCTGTGCAGCAGATTTGCCCAATGCAATACGTCGTCTGATCTCTTGACTGCTGCTTCTGTGAGTGTTGACAGTTGATCCAAGAAGAATGAAGTTCTTGACAACTTCAATCTCTTCTCCATTGATAAGAATGCTGTTTATTGGTCCAGTGGTGAGGATTTTTGTTTTCTTAACATTGAGATGTAATCCATATCGAAGGCTGTGCTCTTTGATCTTCATAAGTAAATGGTTCAAGTCCTCTTCACTTTCAGCAAGCAAGGTTGTATCATCAGCATATCGCAGGTTGTTAATGAGTCTTCCACCAATCCTGACGCCACATTTTTGTCCATAGAATCCTTCAATATTTCAACTCTAGTCTTGAATTTTTTTCTTCAACTTGAGGGATCTCAAGCATGCTCTTTCTTTTGGGTTTTCTAACTCCAGATCTTAGTGCATTTCATTATAATACTTCACTTTGATTTCTTGAGTTGCCTTTGAAATCGCCTATTCAATTATTTTAGTTCATTATTTATTCCTTTTGCTTTAGCTATTCTATGTTCAAGAGTAAATTTGAGTCTCTTCTGACATATATTTTGGTGTTTTCTTTTTTTTCCTGTCTTTTTAATGACCATTTAGTTTCTTCATGTCTGATGTCTTTAATGCCATCCCACAACTCATCTGGTCTTCAGTCGTTAATATTAAATGCTTCAAATCTGTTCTTGAGTTTATACCTAAATTCAGGTGGAATATACTCAAATAGTATTTTGGCTCTCATGAACCTATTTAATTTTCTTCAGTTTCAACTTGAACTGGCAAATGACTAATTGACGGTCAGTTCCACAGTCGGTTTCTGGTCTTGTTCTGACTGATAATACTGTGCTTTTTACTCCATTGCGTCTTCCCACAGTTGTAGTAGATTTGATTCCTCTACATTTATAGTTTACAAGTCTGTTTATAGTCATCATTCATGCTGTTGGAAACAGACAGTATTTGCAATGAATAAGTCATTGTTCTCGCTAAATTCTATCATGAGATCTCCAGTTTATTTCTATTACCAGAGCCACATTTTACATCTTCTGATACTTTTTCTTTGTTTCCAAATTTAATCACCAGTAATTATCAATGTACTTTGCATGTTAGATCAACTTCAGACTGCAGAAATTGGAAAAACTTCTTCAGTTTTCTCATCTTTGGCATTAGTGATTGCTCCTTGTGAGTTACCAAAAGTAGTTGCCATAACCTTCTAAACTGACTTCTCCACCTTGAATTTAACTGGCCCAGCTGATGCCTCCAGGAGCCACTGTTTTGATTGGATTCTTTTGAAGGCACCTTAAGCAGATTAAGTTGAGTGTATTACTGAGAGAACTTATCTGTAGTCATCCACTGATGGCAGCACCATGATTACACACATACTATTTTAGATAAACCTGTGCATGTTTGAACTAGAACTCTAGTAGCAATACTTTTGTCTTAACCTCATATACATAGGAATGGAGTGGTTGGGTCATATGGTCATTCAGGAGTCCTGGTGTGGTGCTGCAGGATTAGCATTGGGCTGCAAGGTCTGTTTGAATTACAAGGTTGGTAGTTCAAACTGAACAGCTGTTCCTTGGAAACCCTATACAGAATTTCTATGAATTGGAACTCATTAGCACCAACAACAACATAGTCATTCTACATTTAATGTTTTTTTGTTTGTTTTTAGGGACCACCAAATTGTTCTTAAGCCAGATGTATCAATTTGTAATCCTGCCAACAATGTACCGTTATATCAATTTCTCCACATCTTCACCAACATTACTTATGTTATTTCATGCTGATAATAGACATCCTCATGGTATTAAGTGATATCTCATTGTGGTTTTGATTTGCATTTTCCAAATGTATTAATGATTGGATTTCTGATGTGGCATTGTAGGATTAGCACTGGACTACAAATTACAAGGTTAGCAGTTTAAACCCACAAGCTACTCCTTGGAAACTCTATACAGGGTTACAATGAGTTGGAACTGACTTGACAGCACTTAACAACAAAAATAACAATAAATAATGATGTTGAGCAGCTTTTCATGTCCTTGTTGACCATTTGTATATCTATTTTTCTTCATTTCTTCTTTTTATTATTGTTGTTGCTCATGGATTTGGTGTTATATCAAAAAATCCACCACTCATCTGTCAGTTGGTTGTACTGCGTTGACTTGCTATGATGGACAAGTATCGGGTGAGTTTCCAGACTAAGGTAGTATATTGAAGGAGAGATGGACTACTTCCAAATATTTAATCACAAAACTTTATGAACAGCAGTGAAACATTGTCAGAAAGCACCAGAATATTAAATATTGAAACAGATGAAGAGCACCAGAATGTTGTCAGATATAGTGTCAGAGAACAAGACCCTCAATTTGGAAGGCACTCAAAATATGACTAGGGAAAAGCTGCCTCCTCAAAGTAGGGTTTACCGTGATGATGTGAATGGAGTTAAGCCCTTGGGACCTTCATTTGCTCATGGGGCACAACTCAAAATTAAGAGAAGCAGCTGTAAACATCCATAAGTAATAGGACCATGGATTGTACAAAGTATGAATCTAGGAAAAATGGAAATTGTCAAAAATTAAAAGGAATACATAAACATCCTAGGTATTAGTGAGCTGAAATGGACTCGTATTGACCATTTTGATTCTGATAATCACATGGTATACTATGCTGGAAATGACAAATTGAAGAGGAATGACATCACATTCATCTTCAAAAATAGCATATCAAGATGCGTCTTGAAGTACAATGCTGTCTGTGATAGAATAATATCTATACAAAGAAGAACTGTTAATACCACTATTATTCAACTGCTGAAGCCAGTGATGATGAAATTGAAGAATTCTACCAATATTTTCAGTCTGAAATTGATCAAACAAGCAATGGAGATGTATTGATAAGTACTGGTGATTGTAATGAAAAGGTTGGAAACAAAGATCAGTAGTTGAATAATATGGCCTTAGTGAGAGAAATGATGTTAGATATTGTTTGACAGAAATTTTCAAGACCAATGACTTCTTAATTGCAAATATAGTTTTTTAAACAGAATAAAAGATAATAATACACATGGACCTCACCAAATGGAATACACAGAAATCAAATTGACTAAATCTGTGCAAAGAAATGGTGGAAAATATGGAAAAATCCATATCATCAGCCCAAACAAGGTCAGGGGCAGACAGTGGAGCAGACCATCAATTGCTCATATACAAGTTCAGATTAAAACAGAAGAAAAGTAAAACAAGTCACTTGAACTTAGAAATCCCACCTGAATTTAGAAATAATTTGAAGAACAGATTTGATTCATTAGACACTAAAGACAGAAAACCAGAAGAGTTGAAGGATGACATCAAGGACATCATAAAAGAAGAAAGCAAAGGTTAATTAATAAGACAAGAAAGAAGAACAAAATGGATATCAGAAGAGACTCTGAAAAATGCTGTTCAGTATAGAGATGCTAAAGCGAATAGGAGAAATGAGGAGGTAAAGAGCTGAATTGAAAATTTCAAAGGTCATCTCAAGATGACAAATTCAAATATTATAATAAAATGTGCAAAGATTTTGAGTTAGAAAACCAAAAGGGAGAAACATACTCAGCATTTCTCAAGCTGAGGGAACTAAAAAAAAAAATTCAAGCCTCCACTTGCAATATCATGGGCAAAATATTGAATGATGCAGAAAGCATCAAAAGAAAGTAGAAGGAATACACAGTCACCGTACCAAAATCAAATTATCGATGCTGAACCATTTCAAGAGGCAGCGTATGATCAAGAGCTAATGATACTGAAGGAAGAAGTTCAAGGTACATTGAAGGCATTGACAAAGAATAAGGCACCAGGGGCTGATGGAATACAAATTGAAATCTTTCAACAAATTGATGCAGCAAGAGCTTGGGCAAACATGCCTTTATTCTACATTTGAGCAAATTTTTTACAGTGTCTGAAAAATTATGAGGCACCAAACCATCCCTCTCATGATACCCTACTTCTCATCTGAGCTCAACAATCCATTGCATGGCCACACAGAATACTTTGGGGTTTATTAGGGAAGTTAACAGGTTACAATTTAGGGTCAAAAAATGCTCAGGGAACAGTTGTTCCAGACAGCTGCTGATAAATATCCATAGGACACACTGCTTCACTGTAAGCCTCAGCCTGAAAGCACTCATTCTAGCTCCATGGGTCAGCAAGGCTAGCTCCCTGACTTAAGTACTTGGAGGCACCCTACTCTACAAGTAAGTTTCCTGCGCAAAGCCACTCAGCTTTACTTCCTTCGTGTGCTGGAAAGCACTGCTCTATCTTGTGCTTTGGTTCTTGGTTCTGCTGTTGCTGTTTCTCTGCAACTCCTCTGCTCTAGTAGCTTTCTGTCCCTGAGTTAAGGAGTTTCAATGCACAAGGATCTCAGGATTCAAAGGATGCACTACACTCCTGGCTCTTCTTTGATAGTAGTGAGATTCCCCACTCCTGCTTCTAAGATGGCTCATTTTATACCCATGCTAGAGTTCAAGTTTTTACAATTAACTCTGTTAGCATCCACAGATGAATCATGCCATCCTATCAGTATCTTCTGCCACCTACTCTTACCCAGACTCAGCAGGGCAAAATATTGTTTGGTGGGAGTTACCAACTATGGTTAGAAGAGACATTAACTAATTCACTATATCACGACATCATTAAACATTACTTTGCATTGATCTGTCCATAATTCTTGGGCCTTACTGTTTTACCATATTTATCTGCTTCCAACTGCTGGCATCTAAATCTTCTTACTAAAATCTTTCCTTGAAGGTGTGGAAAGTTGCTTTTCCCAAGCACAAAGCACCAAGAAATTAACACATCCCCAAAGCTGGCCTTAACCAATTATAGGCAAGATTCAGAGTATATATGCCTCTGTTTCCTTGCTGATCAGGTGAGATACCACTGAGATGTGTATTCTGTATTGTTTACCTAAGCCCCACAGGTTTCAACTCCAGTTACTCATAGTGGTCACTGGGTCACAATGCATTCTTTATTGACAGTTTCTTTTCCTGTCTCAATTCCAGTTCTTCGACAATATCTCCAAATAAGATATTTCCACTGGAATCCTTGTCTCATGATCCACTCCTGGAGAAACCCAACTGAAGACAACATGATATCTCACATTCTCTGGGGTCATATACTTTAGGTCACAGATTTATTTACCTCATATAAAATTTACAGATCATTAGTTAGACTACTGATACGTCTATTACTATTTGAGGCAAATGGATTGGTCTTTTAAAAATTCTTAATATATTTTGAAGCTGTGAGAACATGTTGCAAAACATCTGTTTGGTTTATTCACTTCAGTGCAATAATCAGTCAATTAAGCCAGAAACATGTTTGCTTGTATAAACTGAATACTCAGGGGACTGTTGAAACTTTTCACATTTCAAAACTACTTAGTTTTGTTGGGACACATTTGCCATCTCAACAACTTCCATAATAAACTGAAATGATAATATTACTACAGTCCCTAGGCTATTGTGAAAGTAATTCCTAAATACTGTTGTGAAGCCCATGGCACATATGGAAGTATTATGAAAATGTTAAATAACAAATGCAGAATATTCTATTTAAAGGTATCCCCAGAAACAGATTGAGATGTATTAGTGCCTAACAACAACAAAAAAGCTAAGGAAACAAAAGCCATCCACTGCTGTCTAGTAAACTCTGACTCATGACGTCCCCATGTGTTACAGAGTAAAATTGCTCCCTGGGGTTTTCCTTACCATAATCTTAACAGAGCAAATTTCTTTCATGGGGCTGCTGAGTGGATTCAAATCAATAGCATTTAGATTGGTAGCCTAAAGCAAATGGTTTGTACCACATAGGAATCAGCATTAATGTTTAGAACTGATATTGTTTTCTTATGTACCAATGGTTACAGGAGATCTTTTATTCAAAATGTTTCCTGGTTTCTGAATAGTTCCTGATTTTGATCATACCATGTTTTACTTATGAACGCTCATGGCAGAAAAGTAGCAAACTTAATGTGGTAGATGAAGAAGATGAAGATGATCCAATTCTTTCCTCTTTGTGTTCACTCTTTCACTGAGCAACATTACAGTATAATATTTTCTCACCATGGGAAACTTGCTCTGCCCCTTGACTCAGTCATATGACTTTTTTTGAAAAAATATTAGCAGTCTTGATGCAAGCAGAAACTTGCCGTAGCTTGCTGACTCCTGCAGCTCTGTCATTACTATAAACACCTGGTCTAGTTTGCTGGCGCATGAGTCTAGAGCTAGGTCACCCAAGTGAGGCCAATCCAGATGAGTGAATAACAAGCCAACACCCACACATGTGAGTGAGTCCCGCTGAAACTATAAGAACCAACAGCTGAGCCCAGGACAGATTGAAAATCCATAAACTGATGGGCTAAATAAATGCTTATTATTTTAGCCACTCAGTTATGGAGAGATGTGTTAGGCAGGCTATTACGACTCTAGATAACTAATTCATCTAAAATGGTGAAACCTACCAACTACCTTGACTGAGGCTGTGCATAACCCAATTTCTTACTTCATCTCCTCAGTGTTAATATTATTTTCAGACTTCCTGGAATCTTTGCACTGTCTCACTTTCCCTTATTCAAGAATTCCAAGGTTGTTCAGCATTTTCCTTCTCTGGTTTCATCTCCCTTTCTAGCCTACAGGAAGATAGACCCTCTATTTTCCATTAATCAAATATGGAAGCACATGGTTTAGTTTTCACTTTATAACCCCTAGACGTCCCCCCTTCTCAATCTTTATAAATAGAGCTCATTATGATATAGCTGCCAGCAACAAAATTATTTTATTACTTTGACAAACAGCTTAAAATAAAATTCCTTTGACATTCTCCAAGCCAGTGTGGGAGCTGTAGAAATACACAGTGGGTGGAGAGAATGTGATTGGCAGAGACACTTTTAATAAATTTTTACACAAAGTGATGCACCTATAGTTTTCATAGCAGTTAACATTTGAGTCCAGACTTCAATAGCAATCTTTCTCAAACCATTTTAATAACAGTTTTAGAAGGAGACACCCCTTCCTTCCATGCATACAGTTACTTATGCAGCACTTACATAGTTGAGTTCCTTTTGCAGGGCTTATTTATGCGTTTAGCATGTTCTTTTAGCATTGCCTTGCTCTTCCTTCTTTTCCTCTATCCCAAAAGGAAGCAAGAAAGATTTCACTGGTAGAGCCAAGAATTAGGAATTTGTGAAAATTCTATAAATTTAATTTTCATCTTCTCTGTTCTTTATCCATATTCCTCCACATTTTTTTTTTTCCAATGAGAAAGAGCTCTAATGCAAATACTAAACTAAACATGGAAACTCCAGCTTCTCTGTCCTTGGGTAACAACTTGCAATCCAAACTATGGAGAAATGTCGTGTCCTTACTCCTCCTTGAAGCATAACTTGGTTTCAGAACTTTGAGGATTCCAGAAGTGCCAACACTGTCTCACTGGTTTCTGAGCTCAGTTTAGGGCAGATTCCAGAACATTAGCCAAGAAGCAGCTGTGTTCAATACAGGGGATGCCTGATGAAGAGGCAACTCTGCTGCCAGTTCCAGAGATGAGAGAGACAACCTTCTGAAGCTTTGCCAATATTTGAAGTCTTGAAGACATCACTGAGGAGAGCTAGAATGGAAAAGTAAAAATGGAAGTAGTCACTTAGGTTCCAACAATCTTTCTTTACGAGTAAGCATGAGACACCACTGTGTTGTTGGTGTTAAGTGTCATCAAGTTGGTTCTGACTCCTAGTGACCCTGTATAGGGTTTCCAAGGCTGTAGATTTTTGTGGGAGCAGAATGCCTCTTCTTTCATCTTTCTCCTGAAGAATGGCCAATGAGTTTGAACTGCCAACCTGTGGTTCACAGTCCAGTGTTGAGCCCATTGCACCACACCAAGATTCCATATACCCTACTCTACAAGTAAGCTTCTTGCCCAAAGGCAAATATATATATATATACATATATATATATATACATAATCCTGACATGGTGCTGTGGGATAATGCACTGGACCTCAAACCTCAAGGTTAAAATGAACTGAAAGGTTCAAATTCACCAGCCTCAGTGGGAATAAGATGATATTTTCTGATCCTATAAAGATTTACTGCCTTGGAAACCCTATACAGCATGGCTATGAGTCAGAACTGACTTGATGTCACACTATCACCATCACCATATGTTTATCTGTAAGATAAACACTGGACTGTCAACCACAGGTTGGCAGTTCAAATTCATCAGTTGCTCTTCAGAAACCCTATACAGGGAAGCTAAAGTAGGAACTGACACAGTGGGATTTAATAATAATAATAATATATATATATGTGTGTGTTGTTGTTAAGTGCCGTCGAGTTGATTCTGACCCATAGTGACCCTGTTTAGGGTTTCCAAGGAGCAGCTGGTGAGCTTGAACCACTGACGTTGCAGTTCAAATGACTTTGCAGTCTGATGCATTAGCCTACAGCACCACACCAGGACTATATATATATAACGAGAGAGAGAGAGAGCGAATCTGGGGTGTGGTGCTGCGGGATAATGTGCTGGACTGTAAAGTCAGTTTGAACCACAAGGTCAGTGGTTCAAGCTCATCAGCTGTCCTCAGACATAGGGTTGCTATGAGTTGGAAATGACTCAAAAGCACTTAACAACAACAACAACACCAAATATATATATATATATAAATTCTGTTTGCTTCCAGTTATTAGCTAACACAAATTTCCTCCCCTACACCCAGTTAATAGTTCAATGATCAAAGGAATGTGACCAGTTAAAATTTGGCTGTAAATTAACTGTTGTCTACATGGGGTTGCTATGAATTGGCATTGACTTGGGGACAAGTGGTCAGAGACTGTCCTCAGGGATCTCTATTATTGGGGCCTTTCTTGACATAAAGAAGTTGTTACCAAATGTCCCAACATTTGTCATAGATGCTTTTAAAACAAATCTTCAGGGTAATGATCCACAGGTTCATTCAAACTGTAGTGACAGTTTAGATTTATAAACCTACAGGAGGACAGCAGTGTTCAAGATGCAATGCCCTGAAGTCTCCTGCTTTGTGAAGTGAGTAGCTTTTTAAGGTGAGACACCACTGTAGATGCCCAGAAATATTTACAAGGAATTGATTGGGGCTAATAGCCAGTGAGATGAATATTTTTCCTGGCTGTAAGTGTTATACCTGAGTACAGACCCTATGTAAGAGAAGCCCACCATTTGCTGAGATCCTTTAGCTTTGACTGCTATTACTTTCAAAATCCTTTATTCACCTTCATTTAATTGCAAATGCCTGATATTATGCATGAGGAAACCAAGAGACAGTGTGGGCCATAAAATATTCACTTCAACTTCTAATTTTGATTCTGAAGCAAAATAATAAAATGGAAATAGAGAAAAAATATTCCAAAATGAGTCATAACCGCCACAAAGTTCTGAAAAATGATCTTAACTCACAGATTATATTAGAATATACATAAACCAATGAATCAGTGCTACTTTCCAGAGAATTAACAGATGGCTCTTCCACTGGAGGTAAGTGAAATTTACTAATATCTTTAGCAATCCTCCTGGATTCAGGACAAGTAATAGAGTCTAGTGGCCTTTCCCCAAAAGTCCATCCCCTTCTTGGCACAATGGAAACAAATGATTGAATAGAAATAATCTAGAGCTATTGTAAAGAAACTATGAGACACAAAGAGAAGGGTCTATGAAAGCAAAATCAACTATACTAAAAGAGTGCTCTTTCTGGGGAAGAAGTGTTATTTTTACTTATATTGAATTCATTTACATAGGAAGGGGTGCTATTACTGAGAGAAGAAGAATGCAAACTGAGCTCAGGACCATGTGGGTCTTCTATGCAGCCTTTCAATCAGACACTGTTTGTGCTGTTCCCATACCTGCTCAATCCCTTTGACCACTTCTTTATCTTTGCTTTGGCTTCTGTTTGTTTTTGGTTTATAATGGTCTGTATCCCTGACTTTCTATGGAATCTTGTTATTGGGCTATTGGGTTACTTTGCCCACATGCACAAAGTTTTGTAGTATTTCTGAGTTTAAGATTATTTAAGGTGGCCCTTAGCAAAGATGATTAGTATGGGAATTTGAAAACTCAACCTCTTTGCTTCCAGACAGGAAAAACTCTGAAAAATAATGTTTGCTCTAAAGCTCCCCTGTAGGATCAACCATAGAATGGGATCTGCTTGAGTTTATACCCTAGCTTGGATTCTTCCCTTTCCTGTCTTGCTTCCCTACTTCTTCACTGGTTTCTACTGGGAGCTCTTCCTAAATACATTCCTGGTGAGTTCTTGTTTCGGACCTGCTTCTTGGAACCCAATCTAAGACACTCACTAACACATCTTCAGAAGGGTTATCTTGCATTATACTGTTTCAGGTTGTAGATTCTACTGTACATGGAGCCCAAACACATTTCCTCTGATTCAATTCTAGTAGCAATCTAAGAAAGTGTAGATGACAACAAAATTCAGAATTTTGCATTATTGGAAAATCTTAAGTAGAATAATACACCTCAATATTCCAGCCACAAAAATCAAATAAATAATAATAATAAAAAAACCATTTTTACTTTAAGAAATATGATTAGGGAGACTGATAAATTGATTCTTATGATCAGTTCACTTTCAGTCAACAGAAACTAGTTGCTTTCCTATTAAAATGTATTTGAGATGAATTAGAAACTAACCCAGGTCTGTGAAGAAAGGAGTCATGATTGGCTTGCTTGACTTTCATGATATATTGGTTACCACATACCATGGGTATAGGATAATTTCATTACTTATAGAATAGTTCAACTTTACTTAGACAATGAGATGATCATAATTCTCCTAGTTTAGAATTCAAAGTCTTATTTGTTGATGTTAGGAAGAAATTCAGTTCATTACAGATATACATCATTTAGCATCTATTTGGGCAATGTCTGTCCAATTGCATATGCTTCTGTGTTCCCATTAAGATTGCAACAGAGTTCAGAAAATCTACTGGAGAACAGGACCTAGAGGATGCACTTTGCTAAGTAAAGAGATCTGATCTGTCTGTTACTGGTTTTCTAGGTCCAGAATCTGCCCTGGCGCTGGGACTCTAGAAAAGGGTCTTCCACACTCAACCTTGGCTGTCTGGAGGCCTGATCCACTGAGCTTTGTTCTCTCCTCAGATAGGAACTACCCAGATGCCACTGGATTCATAAGCCTTCTGCTCAGCTCACCCTGGGTGCTCTGCATATAACACCAGGGCTTGAGATCACGGCTTGTCCTGTGGTGGTAGCCACCTAAAACTAGGCTGCAGTAGTAGCAGGAGGAGGTGCAAGAAAGGTAGCTAGGGAGAGAAGGTAGCAGCAGTGTAGGAGTTATGGAAGGTAGGCAAGGCCAAAAGGCAGCTGTTTGGATGGCCAGTTGGCCCTCCTTGTGCTGGTGCAGTCTAGGCATGCAGTGACCACCACACAGAAAAGGTGCTAGCAGAGTCTGAGTTTTAAAATGGGTCCTCACTGTAATTGTGGTAGCATGGGTCCCTGTACCAACCCAGTGACTGGCCTGTGAGCCTCTCTCATGTACTACTATGGCATTTGCATAATGTCTAAATCATATAACATTCTACTTCAAAAAAATGGATTATGGTATTAAGCAACACATACCTGTACTTCTCTCTTACATTTGTTCATCAAAGTTTCTTAGGATGATTTGATCTAGTTAAATTTATGTCCTGTGAAAAGCAGTAATAGATTTTACATGAGGAAACAGGAATTTTTAAAACTGTAGGACTTCTCAGAACCTTTATTTGGTTAAATGTGTTGTGAATCTTAGGAATAAAAATTTCCCAACTTAGTGGTCAAAAAATCATGTTTTCCTGAGCTTCTTTGCTACTATTGACAAGATTACAAACTAATAAAATGCCTTGTTACCTTCTTGTTGTCATTGTTAGGTGCCAGCAAGTTGGTACTGACTCATAGTGACCCTATACACAACAGAACAAAATACTGCCTGTCAGGGACCAACCTCATAATCGTTGCTACGCCTGGCCCCTCACTGCCGCTACTGTGCCAATCCATCTTGTTGGGAGAATTTCTTCTTTTTCTCCAACCCTCCATTTTACCAAACATGATATCCTTCTCCAGTAACTGGTCCCTCCTGATAATATGTCCAAAGTATGAGAGGTGAAGTTTGGCCATCCTGGCTTCCAAGGAGCACTCTGGCTGTACTTCTTCCAGCACAGATTTGTTTGTTCTTTTGGCAGCCCATGGCACTTTGAATATTTTCCCTCAACACCATAACTCAAGTACATCAGTATTTCTATGGTCTTCCTTATTCACTGTCCAATTTTCATATGCATATGAGGTTATTGAAAATACCATGGTTTGGGTCAGGCAAACCTTAGTCCTCTAGCTGACGTCTTTGCTTTTCAACACTTTAAAAAGGTCTTATGCAGCAGATCAGCCTCACACAATATGTCGTTTGATTTCTTGACTGCTGCTTCCATGAGTGTTGGTAGTTAATTTGAGCAAAATGAAGTCTTTGATAACTTTGATCTTTTCTCCATTGATAAGGATGTTGTTTATTGGTCTAGTGGGGTGGATTTTAGTTTTCTTTACATTGAGATGCAATCCATACCAAAGACTGGTCTTAGACCTTAATCAGTAAGTATTTAAAGTTCACTTCACTTTCAGCAAGCAAGGTTGTATCATCTACATATGACAGGTTGTTAATGAGTCTTCCTCCAAACCTCTTGCCACATTTTTCTTCATATAATCCAACTTCTTGGCTGATTTGCTCAGCATACAGGTTGAATAAGTATGGTGAAAGAACACAACCTTGGTGTGCACCTTTCCTAATTTTAAATCATTTGGTGTTCCCATGTTATGTCCAAACAACTGCTATTGGTCTATGTACAGGTTCCTCATGAACACATTTAAGTGTTCTGGAGTATTCATTCTTTACAATGTTGTCCATAGCTTGTCATGATCCACACAATTAAAAGCCTTTGTGTATTCAATAAACCACAGGTAAACATCATTCTGGTATTCTCTGATTTCAGCCAAGTTCCATCTGATGTCAGCAATGACATCCCTGATTCTACATCCTCTTCTGAATTCAGATTGAACCTCTGGAAGTTCTCTGACAATGTATGGTTGCAGTTGATTTTGGATTACCTGTAATAAAACTTTACTCGCATGGGATATTAATGATATTGTATGATGATTTCCACATTCCATTGGGTCACCTCTCTTTGGAATGGACACAAATACAGATCTCTTTCAGGCAGTTGGCCAGACAGTTCTCTTCCGCATTTCTTGGCATAGATGAGTGAATGCCTCCAGTGCCACATCAGTTTGCTATAAGACATCAATTTGTATTCGATCAACTCCCAGTGCTTTGTTCTTTGCCAATGCCTTCAACACACTTTGGTCATTGGCTCTTGGTCAAATGGACATAGACCATTTCTTTTGGTATAGTGACTCTGTGTATTCCTTCCATCTTTTTTTGATACTTTCTGTATCATTCAATTCAATAAATATTCATTTAATACCTCAAATTGAGGCTTGA
>NW_006408557.1:5274103-5274760 GCF_000296735.1 Chrysochloris asiatica
TCTTTCATACTTCGGACATATTGTCAGGAGGGACCAGTCACTGGAGAAGGATATCATGTTTGGTAAGGTGGAGGGTCAGAGAAAAATAGGAAGGCCCCCAACGAGATGGATTGGCCAAGCGGCAGCATCGATGGACTCTAGCATGGCAACCATAGTGAGGTTGGCCCAGGATCAGGCAGTGTTTTGTTCTGCTGTGCATAGGGTCGCTATGAGTCAGGACCAACTCAATGATACCTAACAACAACAACAACAACAAATTCAAAGTCATATTAGCTCTCGTGGACTTGTTTTCATTTTCTTCAGCTTCATCCTGAATTTGCATATGAGCAATTGATGGTCTGTTCCACAATCTGCCCCTGGCCTTGTTTTGGCTGACGCTATGGAGCTTTTCCACCGTCTCTACACAAATGTAGTCAATTTGATTTCTCTTTACCTTATTTCTCTTTATTTCCTCATTCCTTCCTTTGATTTCTTATTAGAGATACCAGGTATTGAAATAAGAATTAGAAATATATGTATCTATATAAATTTGGAGTCCTGGTGTGGTATTGTGGATTAATGCACTGGACTACAAATTCAGCTTGAACCACAAGGATTACAGCTGAAGCTCTCTAGCTGCTTCTTGGAAACTGTATACAGGGTCACTGTTGGTCAGAA